>NC_057799.1:381337431-381637431 GCF_018294505.1 Triticum aestivum | reverse complement strand
CTGTGACTGGGTCTTCTTAGCTGACGGGTCTGGCGCCAATACTAAACAACTATCGATATCTCATGGTGGTCATCAAACAATTTAACTGGGTCCCTGCAGAGAATGGGTCTGGGCTTCATTCTCACCGTATGACCTACATTGGCAGCAACTGCCTTGTACAAAGGAAAATTGTCCTACCATTCTAAGGTTTAAACAAGGTTTAATATCATCGTGTCTCTACTATGGGTAAGTTACTCATATTTACCATCCCATATAGCAAGGCAAATAATAAGAGTAAGTCGGTATGGTGATCAACCCATCCCGCACCCAAATCATTACCTTGTATATGGTTTAGCGAATCTCGCATTCTAACACTCGGTCATCCTCGCAAGCATTGCAGAATTTCTCTTGTCGACGAACTAAGTTAGGATAAATCCATTGATTCTGCAAGCCAAACAAACATCTATCGTTCCTTCAAAACTCTCAGGTTTTGCGTAAACACTTATAAGATCATCTGTTGATAAACGTAACTTCTTCCAGGGTTTTTTTCCTTCAGCAAGAGTGTGCTTGCTTCTTGGCAGGTCCTGGGGCCTGTGGGTTATGGCCCACCTCATCACTTGCAAACCTTGAAATCATCATCGGGGGCATCTGATCATTATTCCCACATCCAGCTTCCTAGAATTCTTAAATCCATCCAATTTTACTGTTTCTCTTCCTTCTATTGGTACCAACTAAGATGTGATTACTCAGACTCATCATGGAATTACAATTGCTCCATATTGCCAACATTCTGCCTCCTTTATATCCAATAGTACTTCGTCCCTTCATATTCTTGGGGTATCCCCCATATCGAGATAAAACTCGTACTTATTTTGTCCAAGGTCCACTCCGTGGAATACCATTATCTTTTCCAGGGGTCAAGGGTCCTCACAGGGTACTACCACCCTTAAAATGCACCTCTTCTTCCATAGACCATATTTCTCATATCCTCAAAAATGGTCAAAATCTTTCTTCATAGAGTAACAACTCATAAAAATCCAAATCAGTACCAACGATGCTAACTTCATTGATTCTCAAATTATTACAATCTCATGCACTTCCATTACATGCCTCAACACAACACCATACTAATAAAAAGAAATGTCCCCACTACTACTACTACTACATTTCTTTTGTTGCAAACTCAACTATTTAGCACAAGCCTCCTTCTCTTTGGGACAATCCCTGGCAAAGTGCCCTGCTTCATCACAACGGAAACATATTACTTCTGACAAGTCGCAAGGTTTCCTTGTGATTATATAGCCTCCTGGGGTCCTCATCTTCCTTTTTGGGCAACCGCTGAAGTAGTGCCCTGACTCCTTGCACCTGAAACAGGTGATATGGCTCGGGTCCTTCCTGGAATCCAATCTATTTCTCTTTCGGGAATTTTCCATGCCAATCAGGGCTTCTATTTCCTGTGGGTCATACTCTACTTCCTCTGTCGGGAATTCTACTAGATCCCCATTCAAACAATTCAGGGAGATGTGTCCTTCTCGACATGAATAACATGACTTGGTGCAGGGTTTAATTCTGTTTCCTTTGTGTGTGTCCTCGACATCTTCCTTCATCACCAGTTCTTGTAAAATTTCCATGAGGGCTCCCTTTATTTCTTCTTTCTTCTGTTGGATGGTTCTTTGTACCATGGGGTAAATGTGACACTGAGCAGGGTAGTGGGTAGTCCCTTCACACAAGAAACAAGTAATATGCCTAGTTGGGCATACTTCAGCTGGGTGACTTCCTTCACAACTAGGGCATTCATCCTTGTGTTCTTTATGGTTGTGTCCTATTTCTCCACAGAGCTTGCATGCACAAGGTTTCTTCATATCATTCCCATAAGGCTTCAATTTCTGGGACACAAGCCGAGACTTTAGCAGAGTCAACTTAAATTCTTCCCAAGTGTTTACTCTTTGCCATGCATTGATGGTTTGGTACATCCTCCACCAAGTAGGAGCACCTCTTTCAAAGCACTGAAGAGCATGCTAGGTCATATCCTTTCTGGCTATAGTGTTATTCTCCATATGATCTTCCATGTTATGAATCCGTCGGTCTGTCTCCAATTGAGTCATCGGTCCAGAAAATATAGTTTCATCTCCATTCGTCCTCTATTGGTTCCAAGGGTTTTGGGGTGGGATAAGAGAGATAGAGAGGGATGCACACAATACAAACAAAAGTTTTGAAAAGATAGATTTTATTTTGTGGTTGTCGAAAAAACATCAAACAAATGACAGCTCACAATCGTCGCATCTAACGTAGGTATATAACTGGGTTTTGGTCTTCTAAAGGTCAATAAATTTTCAAAGTCGCCAAACTCTTCAAGTCTTGTTCATGTCTCCGTTGGCTTCTTCCAATCGTGCTTGTCCTTCTCAAGTCCTTTTGCTAGATCATCTCTGTTGACGCGAAGTCTCTCGTGACATCCTTTAATATTCTGGAGTTGCGTTCCAAACTTCTGGGTTTCAACATTCTTGGCATGAACCATGTCCTATTGCTCTTCAGTTCCTGACGAATCTCCGGTATCTCGAGGTTTTGCTACTCTAGCTTGGCTATTTTTAGCTTCTGGGTCCTGAGTTCTTCACGAAATGCTTCCTTGTCAAATACGGCTTCCTGAAGGTCCATCTCAAAATTCATGATGTAATACTCTAGATCCTGGTGATACACCAGCTAAAGTTAAAAGTGCATCCTATGCTGATAGATGCTCCATCAGCCTTCTTCCATCCAATCCTCCGAAGAAATGCATGCTTAACTCAGCACGGTGACAATAGCATAAGCGGGCGATAATACCATGGTTAGCCGTGTCTATGCCCATGTTACTTCCATGAGATTTCATTCCATAATTGATCTCTCTTGCCTTAGGGTTTTCTTGACAAAACTTTGAGTTTTTAACTCTCCATGTTCTGGTCTTCTCCAACACACCTTGATCTCGGGTATTGACAGCTTCAATAGTCTGACTAATTCCATAAGGGTAGCCTTACTAGGTCGTACTAATCTGGAAATTCTTTAGAGCCTTCAAATTCTCCTAGTCTTCGGAGTCTTCAACCATTGTACTTTCCATTATCATAATGCACGGTAAAATCCTCTTTATTCCGAAGTGGTCTTAGTTGTCCGATATCTTGTACTTCTTGGAGTGGTCTCATCAGTCAAAAAGGGATAGGGGTATAGTCTTACTAAAAGGGAATATTTTGAAAAATCTCAGAAAAGATGAGAGGTAAAAGATCTTTTTTTGAAAAAGAAGTTTGTAGAGAAAATCTTTCCTATGGGCTTGCTAGTTTCTAGGGTCACGTCCTACAGTCAACATGTGCTCTGATACCATCTTGTAGCGACCCGACCTCAGACGGTCAAGTCTCTGTGCTTAAGTGTCATCCCTGGATCGGTATGCTGACACACACAATACTCGAGGATTTATAACAGAGGTAAATCACATGTATGTCATAACATAAGTACTATTACCTCAATCCAAATATCGGAAGTAACAACAAGGTTGTGGATTCCCATCAACACCAACGGCAAAGTTGAGTGTAGAAATCGTAACCCTAGCGTATCACTTACTTGTCGCAAGATCCTACAACATGAGACGTTTCAGCCATGTAGGTTAGTACATTGAATGTACTGGCAAATTCACACCATAGAGCAATGATGAATAATGGCTATCACTACATGCATATTTGACTGGTGGAGGCTCTATGGTTATCATTTTGCGTAAAGCCAGTTTTTCCCTACTGCAAAGGAATATATTTTATTTAACTACAAATTTTGTTGAAAACATTGAGAATGGTAACCCCATCTCAATCCCAAAATAATAAATCATTAACCCAATCAAAATTAATTAAGTAAAGTGTTGAGATCAAATCAATAATTCAAGTACCAGATACTCAAGATGTCCATAACCGGGGACACGGCTAATCATGATTAGTTTGTACACTCTATAGAGGTTTGCGCACTTTTCCCCGCAAGACTCGATCTCCTCCATTGAATTTCTCGCACTGCATGATGTTTGAGAAATGGATGACTAAGACATAGTCTTTCCGAAGAGGTCCCCTTAACCGATAGATAGGCCGGTACACCAAAAATCCCCTACATCTGCTAGACTATCATGGGAAGGTTTCCCACAACTTACTCAACTATGCCAGAGCCCGTAATGGCTTGTGGCTGCACACGGAAGTTTCTAGCATGAATAATCTTATGATCCCTTTGAGCCTGGGTGGCGAACCATAGGATGATCACACGGGTACCCCGGGATCTCCTAGGACAACATTGGATTCCCCAGGTGTCCGGGCAATCCACTGGTATCCCCAGGGTGCCCCAACCAATCCACCCAGATGTGTATTAAAGTAGCCACCTTAAGTTTCCCTTAGTTAAATATAACTCTCACATCTTTCATGAATCTCACATACCAATCCACGTCTACGAGCATAGAAAAATAGTGCAAACATAACGCAATAGTACCCAGGGTTTGAATGCGAGACAATAGGTTCCTACCTCATCAACTACTTCCCAATACCCACATGTTAATCAAATCCTACTCATGCAATGTTTGAGGGTTGAAACTAATGCATAAAAACTGGGTAATGAAAAGTATGATCAAAGTGTGAACTTGCCTTGTACTGTTGATGAAGATGATTCGCACTCATAACACCTGATAGTTCTACTCGTCACACTCCGGTCAATCTATCGTGAGCAAGCAATTGCATACATTAGCACTCATGCAATAGAATCGATGAAAAGATCTCGGAAAGCTTCAAAACAGGAAAATAACTCTTGCAACATAAAACAATTTCTAACCGTACCAAAATTGGGTGAATTTGGTCTTATCAGAAAGTTTAGGTCAAGAGCTTCGATTTGCAAAAAGAATCAATTAAATCGGAGTTATAAAACTCAAGTTATAAACAAAACAAGTTTGAATTCAAATCTGTTTGAAATCAAATTTTAAACTTTCAAAAACATGTTTAAGTTGGTTATCTGGATAGAGGAGATCATGACAAAGAAGTGGGCATTGGTTTCATTGGATTTGGACAATCGAGCAAAAGTAGTGATCGTTTGAAGATCAGGGACTAATCTGTAAATAAAATATTCACGGATGGGCCCTGGCCGAAATTAAAAAGAAAAAGAAAAATTCTACCGAACGACCCTTCGCTATCGAACGCTATTGAACAAATCTGTTCACTGCGAAGAGATAAACAACTTGCGTTCACTAATTAACTAGGTTAATAAGAAAAAACGGGTTTAACAAAAACAACCGAAAACTGGAAATAAACCAAATCGGACCGGGCGGTTTTACCGGTCCACGGCGGGTCAGCGGTGGCGGCGGGCGTTGGCGAGGAGCGGCGGATCGGCAGAGGCGAGGCGGCGCGGTGGCGAGGGCGGCGCTATGCGGCGGCGGCGCTATGCAGCAAAGTGAGGCGGTGATGTAGCGGCGGCGGCGGCGATGCAGCAGCGCTGGCGGCGGTGATGCAGCAGCGGCGGCGGCTGAGATTCGGGGTCCAGGAGGGCGCGGGGTCTGCTTATAAGGGGGGGCCTGGCCTCGGGAAGGTCTCCCGAGCTCGTACGGCTCCGGCGAGTCGGAGTCCGGGCAGAAGGCGGTGGCGCGCAGGCGGGACTGGTCGGCTGGCTGGTCTTCGGCCCAGTCGGCGGAGATTTTTCTATAAATACAGGCAGACAAAGAAATAAAACAAAGAGAAATAAAAACAAAATATACTATATCAAGATTTTCAGAAAAAAAATTCTACCGCATGAACATTTTCCTAGCGTCAAATAAAATGCACAAAAATTTAAATAAAGCAAAGAGTGCTATTGTTGCAATAAAATCCAGTAAAAATCATTTTTTAAATACCAAAATAATTTCTGCTCCAATTTTCTACTGTAGGGAATCAATTTACCCTAATTTCCATATATTTTAATTTTTTGGAGAAAAATAATTTGATTAAAACCCAGATAACTCCAAATTGAAAATAATTTCAAAAGGTCTTTAAATTTGTTTCTTTGAAACTTCCAACTCATATTTCATATGATTTGAAGAAGTCATTTTATCTTCTCTCATGAAAATCATTGAGTTGCATAAAGTTTCTGAATTTGAAATATTTCCAAATGAAATTCAAATATTTTCAACAACCCTTTTCATTTATTCAAATGGAAGAAGTCATGTCATCTTCTCTCCTGGGTTTTGTGATGAAAAGAATTTGAATTCATGGAGATCATAAATGCAACATGAAAGTTTGGGAAAGTCCTTTTATTCCCTCTCATTTAACTTTCAAAAAGTTTCAAGTTTCACTCAATTTCACCCAAGCAATCATACAATCAATCAAAACTATCTATATAATATA
Organism: Triticum aestivum; assembly: GCF_018294505.1. Taxonomy (NCBI): domain Eukaryota; kingdom Viridiplantae; phylum Streptophyta; class Magnoliopsida; order Poales; family Poaceae; genus Triticum; species Triticum aestivum. The sequence goes on along the minus strand of NC_057799.1, from coordinate 381,631,099 downwards.
ACATTCCAAAATTTAGAAATTTGGGATGTTACAAACTGCACCTGCTTTGTTTGATTCTATTGCCAGGAACGAATACAAGGTCATGCTAGCGGACATTGTCGCCTACCGGAACGCCAGGCAGTGGCAGAGCAGGAGCCCCAGGAGTGGGATGCTCAGGTGCCGCCGCCCCAGCACTTCCATATGGGACCGGATGGCTACTATGGATGGTGATTACCAAGCTAGGCCAAAAGCCTAATCTTGGGGGAGTACGTATTTCCACCGACATTACATTCATGTTCACACATTTCATTCCAGTTGTCGGTGTTCACACTTTTCATTGTATTATCCATGTTAGATTTATTTTCTCGTTTTCTTCTTGTGTCTTTGAAAAACTTTGAGAAAATCCAAAAATATTTCTTGCTTCTTTTCGGTTTTTCTTTCTAGCTTAATTATTTGTAGTATTAAAAGAAAACCCAAACAGATTTCTCGATTCTTCTTTTGCTTGTTGGGAGCTTTCCCGTGTAAATAGTTTTCTCGTTTTTGTTTTTCCTTCTTTAATTTGCTTTCTTCAAGAAATACTAAAAACTCAAAAAATATTTCAGTGTGTTTCTTTGAATTTTTTTCTTTTTATTGAGTCGTACCAAGGGGAAGATCACGATGAAAATGTTGAGTCGCTCTCATATGCATTGTTGTTTATCTAACAAAGAGCTCACATTACCTTGGCTTCTCCTTTTGAATAAAATGTTGGAGATTCCAGCTTAGTCCACAACAATCTTGCACTATTATTATTATCGTCATATCATTCGGTCGTGCAAGTGAAAGGCAATAATGACGATATTTGATGAAGTGACTGTGGCAGAGAAAAGGGGGTATGAACTCAACTTGTTTTTTTGTAAATATGTTTAACTTACTATCCATGATTCAGCATATTATGATCAAACATGGTTGCAATGACAATTAGAGATTATAGTTGCTCATGCCATGCTTAAGTAGCTAGGAGTGGATAATAATTTATCTTAGGTGTCAACATGCATTAAAATGAGTGTGATGTAGTATGATGATATGGTATCCTCCTCTGAATGTTTCAAGTGGCTTGACTTGGCGCATGTTCACGCATGTAGTTGAATCGAAACCAACATAGCCTCTATAATATTTATGTTCATGGTTTCTGTATCCTACTCATGCTAGTATTCAATGTTAAATATTCATAATGCATGTTCATGGCCGTTTTCGCTCTCTAGCTGGCCGCTTCTCAACCTATTTGCTAGCCTTCACCTCTACTAAGTGGAAATACTGCTTGTGCATCAAAATCCTTAAACCAAAGTTATTCCAGATGAGTCCACTATATCTACCTATATGCAGTATTACCCTGCTGTTCCAAGTAAATTTGCATGTGCCACCTCCAAAATTTCAAATGAACATCTGTTCTATATGCCTAGACCGCTCATGGAGCGACAGGGGGTGGTCAGTATCTTCCATGCTAAGCGGGTTATTCCCATGATGAGTGTTTATTCACTCGTCCTTGCACTAGAGGGGCTGGTAATAGGGATGCCCAGTCCCGAAATAAAAAATTGTAAATAATTAAACAAAACTACCCTAGGACTTTTGTTGGTATGGATGACACCCATGGATTCGGCTAGCCATGGCTTGTGTTTGTTGGTGCAGGGGGAGTAAACTTTTACTTTTACCGCTTGGGAACTGCCGCTAATTTGTTTTGCATGGAAGATATTGAAAACTCTTGGTCCTAACATTGAGAAGAAGGGTGCACCTCCCAAAATTATATTTATCTCTGATTTAAGCTTTGTGCTCTGGCACCTCTGCAAATCCCTGCTAGCTTCCCTCTGCGAAGGGACTATCTATTTACTTTTATGTTGAGTCATCACCTTATCAAACAAGCGCTAGACCTGAGAGCACTATTGTCAGCCTCATGCATTGTGTATAGTTAATGTTGAATGCATCATGACTGGATCCTTTCTACCATGAATTACAATGCTTAGTCGTTGCTTGAACTTTGGAGGTGCTCTGCATTTATGTTTTGCGATATTAGAAATGGCTAGTGAGATACCACTGTTGTCATATTATATCATGATTGTTTTGACAAAGTGTTGGCATGCATTTGAGATAACTTATTATTGCTCGCTAGTTGATTATCTCATTGATATGAGTTAATTTAATTTCTAAGAGTTATTGTTGATATGGTTAGTCATGATCTTTGTTGAAAACCTGGGTGCTACTGAAGCATATATATGTAAACAAGAACAAAATAGTTTGTAAAAGTTTTTATTTATCACTTTCAGTTTGTCAACTGAATTGCTTGATGACAAGCAATGGGTTAAGCTTGGTGGAGTTGATACGCCTCCATCATATCTACTTTTCCTAACACTTTTGCTCTTCTTTTGGACTCTAATTTGCATGATTCGAATGAAACTAACCCGGACTCACGCTTTTTTCAGCAGAACTACCATGGTGTTGTTTTTGTGCAGAAATAAAAGATCTCGGAATTGGATGAAACTTTTTGGAGAATTATTTTGAAATATAAAATAATTTTTGGAACCAAGACCTACTGGAGGGGTGATAGCTCGTATCAGTGTTGGTTTTCTCCACAAAGAGGACAGGATGATGCAGCACAACTTCGGTAGGTATTTCCCTCAGTTATGAAACCAAGGTTATCGAACCAGTAGGAGAAGCAAGCAACACTATGTAAACGGTACCTGCACACAAAGAACAAATCCCCGCAACACAACGCGTAAGAGGGGTTGTCAATCCCTTCCCGTTAAAAGGATATATTAAATAATATGAGTTTGGATAAATAGATCTGAATAAAACACGAAATAAAAGATGCAAATAAAAAGTGCAGCAAGGTATTTTTGGGTTTTTGGAATAATATATCTGAAAACAAGAGAGAATAAAAAGTAGATCGAAAAAGAATATGATAAAAGATAGACCCGGGGCCGTAGATTTCACTAGTGGCTTCTCTCGAGAAAAAAGCATACGGTGGGTAAACAAAGTACTGTTGGGCATTTGATAGAACATTGAATAATTATGACGGTTGTCGGTGTCAAAACTGGCAGATCTCGGGTAGGGGGTCCCAAGCTGTGTGTCATGGATCGGTGGGTAACAGGAGACAGGGGACACGATGTTTACCCAGGTTTGGGCCCTCATAATGGAGGTAATACCCTACTTCCTGCTTGATTGATCTTGATGAATATAGAGATTACAAGAGTTGATCTACCTCGAGATCATATGTTGTGGTCTAAAACCTAAGGGTATGATGAATAATATCATAATGATCTAGCCTCCCCCTATCGACTAGCCCGGCCTCGGCTTATATAATGTACCAGAGGCCTAGCATAACAAGAGTCCTAGTCGAATACGTCGATGGAGAGGAGTCCTTGCCTTGATCACCAAGTCTTTTGGAATCTTCCACGTGTATACATCGGTTGTCCGAACTGGCCCATGAGTAAACGGCCATGGGGGTCCTCGGCCCAATCCAACTGATCGGGAGACGACGTGGTGAGTACCCCCTAGTCCAGGACACCGTCAGTAGCCCCCTAAACAGGTCTTCAAGTTGGGGACGCTCCTCGGTTCTTCCGAACTGCTCTTCGTCTTCGGTCGTCGGTCTTGAAATCTGGTTCAACAAATCTTCCCATCTTCTATCTTGAGGATTGCCGAGCTAAATCTGAAGATCTCACACGTCGGGTATCCGAGGAGCCCTTTAAGTCTTCGGCCTTTATCAATGCCTTGTTATTTTTATGCCACCCCTCGGGTTTGAAGTGTTTGTCGTGCGGCAGTGTCCTCTTGCATCCGAGCTCCAACGCCGGACTGCATTCAAGGTATCTTTTGCAGCCGAGCACCAACGTCAGACCGCTTCCGAGCTCCAACACCAGAATGTATCCGAGCTCCAACGCCAGACTGTATCCGAAGAGTCTTGTTACAGCCGAGCTCCAATGCCGGACTGTTGATACGTCTCCAACGTATCTATAATTTTTTATCGTTCCATGCTATTATATTGTCTGTTTTGGATGTTTATTGGTCTTTAATATGCTCTTTTATATTATTTTTGGGACTAACCAATTAACCGAAGGCCCACTACCAGTTGCTGCTTTTTTGCCTATTTCAGTGTTTCGCAGAAAAGGAATATCAAACAGAATCCAAATGGAACGAAACCTTCGCGAGGATCTTTCTTGGAACAAACGCAATCCAGGAGACTTGGAGTGGAAGTCAGAGACACAACGAGGCGACCACGAGGCAGGAGGGCGCGCCCCCACCCTCTTGGGCCCCTCGTAGCTCCACCGACGTACTCCTTTCGCCTATATATACCCTTGTACCCTAAAAACATCCAGGGGAGCCGCGAAACCACTTTTTCACCACCGCAATCTTCTGTACCCGTGAGATCCCATCTTGGGGCCTTTTCCGGCGATCTGCCGGAGGGGGATTCGATCATGGAGGGCTTCTACATCAACACCATAGCCTCTCCGATGATGTGTGAGTAGTTTACCACAGACCTTCGGGTCCATAGTTATTAGCTAGATGGCTTCTTCTCTCTCTTTGGTTCTCAATACAAAGTTCTCCTCGATGTTCTTGGAGATCTATTCGATGTAATACTTTTTGCGGTGTGTTTGCCGAGATCCGATGAATTGTGGGTTTATGATCAAGATTATCTATGAACAATATTTGGTCCTTCTCTAAATTCTTATATGCATGATTTGATATCTTTGCAAGTCTCTTTGAATTATCAGTTTAGTTTGGCCTACTAGATTGATCTTTCTTGCAATGGGAGAAGTGCTTAGCTTTGGGTTCAATCTTGCGGTGTCCTTTTTCCAAGTGACAGTAGGGGCAGCAAGGCACGTATTGTATTGTTACCATCCAGGATAAAAAGATGGGGTTTATATCATATTGCTTGAGTTTATCACTCTACATCATGTCATCTTGCCTAATTCGTTACTCTGTTCTTATGAACTTAATACTCTAGATGCATGCTGGATAGCGGTTGATGTGTGGAGTAATAGTAGTAGATGCAGAATCGTTTCGGTCTACTTGACACGGACGTGATGCCTATATTCATGATCATGCCTAGATATTCTCATAACTATGACCTTTTCTATCAATTGCTCGGCAGTAATTTTTCACCCACCGTAATATATGCTATCATGAGAGAAGCCACTAGTGAAACCTATGGCCCCCGGGTCTATTTTACATCATATTAGTTTCTCGTCGACTTGCCAATTTCTGTTGCCGTTTATTTTGCAATCTTTACTTTCCAATCTATACAACAACAAAAATACCAAAAATATTTATCTTATTATCTTTATCAGATCTCACTTTTGCAAGTGGCCGTGAAGGGATTGACAACCCCTTTATCGCATTGGTTGCAAGGTTCTTGATTGTTTGTGCAGGTACTAGGTGACTTGCGTGTAGTCTCCTACTGGATTGATACCTTGGTTCTCAAAAACTGAGGGAAATACTTACGCTACTTTGCTGCATCACCCTTTCCTCTTCAAGAGAAAACCAACGCATGCTCAAGAGGTAGCAAGAAGGATTTCTGGCACCATTGCCGGGGAGATCTACGCTCAAGTCAAGACATACCAAGTACCCATCACAAACTCTTATCCCTCACATTATATTATTTGCCTTTTGCCTTTTGTTTTCCTCTCCCCCACTTCACCTTTGCCTTTTCTTCGCCTTCTTCCCGTATGTATTTTTGTTTGTGTTTCCATGTGCCTTCTATTTTCTTGCATCTTTGCTTGCTAAAAATCTATTGATATGGATCCACTTAAAGTGTTCTACTTGGATCATCTTCGATCTATATGTGCTCGTGCTGAAACCCCAACTAGTTTAGTTGAGGGAAAATCTTTAGATGAGCATGCTCATTTTGTGCGTCATTGTTTGTCTGAAAAGGGAAGCTCTTATGGTATCAAATAAATAGTTTGCTATGCTATGCTTGGAATCTTTGTGAAATTTATGATTTTACTTGTTGCTCCAAGAACCCAAAAAAACACCTTCCCTACCTATGTGAGTTTAATGATAATGAAATCTTATCTTCTTATGGAAAGGGTGTTTATAATTACTATGATATCAAACAAATCGAAGAATTTGTTGTTTTTATGGGTGCTCATAAAGTTGCTTCTTTGATTGAAAAGTATGATATTACTCTCTACAAATCTGAAAATTCTGACATACTTAAATATTGCTATGAAAACTATGCTCATAATGCCTATGCTAAGGAATTTATTGAGAGAACGACCGTTGCTTTAGAAAAAAGTAATGATATGCACGAATCTACAGATAATTATGATTCCGATGATTTGATTGCAATATCCCTTGATGAACATGATGGTGCTATTCTTATGGCCATGATTCCAATATTTATGGAGATGAATTTGCTATAGTTCCTTATGTTAAACATGAGATTATTGCTATTGCACCCATACTTGATAGTTCCTTGAAAAAAAGCATGACTGCAATGATGTTATTATAAATTCTCTTGATGTCAATTGTGCTAATAAAATGCAAAACCCTAAGCTTAAGTATGTTGGTTTTGCTATGTCTACTACTTGTTGCAATGATCATGATTGGGGTGATTCTTCTTATGATCTTGAAAATTTATTTAAGCCCCATGATGAATATGAGATTGATAATAGTGTTTGCAATAATATTGAAAGTGGGTTTGGAATAGTGTCAACTTTAGATCCCACATATTTGGAGAATGTTCAATCTTATGGTATTTTTGATAAAAGTGGGTTTGGAGAGGTCATGACTTTAGTTAATGATAATCCCACTATTTTGGAAGAGTGTCAACTTCGCATGCATGTGGGTCGTGTTGGGAATATGTTATGTGATAGCTATTTTGTTGAATTTGCCTATGATCCTACATGTAATTCTTATGAGAGAGGAAACTATGGTTGTAGAAATTTTCGTGTTACTAAATTACCTCTCGTTATGTTGAGATTGCTATTGTTTTTTTCTTCCTCCTTGCATATGCTAGGTTTTGCTTGTCTTAATAATTTGTTTGCCTATAAAATTCCTATGCATACGAAGTATGTTAGACTTAAATATGTTTGTCACATGTTTTATGATGCTCTCTTTGTGTTTCAATTATTATCTTCCATGTGAGCATCATTGAAATCTTAATGCCTGGATAGGGGCGTTAAACGATAGCGCTTGTTGGGAGGCAACCCAATTTTATTTTTGTTCCTTGCTTTTTGTTCCTGTTTAGTAATAAATAATTCATCTAGCCTCTGTTTATATGTGGTTTTATGTTTTAATTAGTCTTTGTTCCAAGTAGAACCTTTGGGAAGACTTGGGTGAAGTCTTTGTAATCTTGCTGTAAAAAACAGAAACTTTTGCGCTCACGAGATTAACTGCCATTTTTTACTGAAGAGTACTTTTAGGTTGATTCTTTTTGCAGATGATTAATAGAAAAATTCCACACGTCCACCTGTTTATTTCAGAATTTTTGTAGTTCCAGAAGTATTCGTTTGATACATATTACTACATACTGTTCTGTTTTCGACAGATTCTGTTTTCCGTGTGTTGTTTGCTTATTTTGATGAATCTACGGCTAGTATCGGGGGGTATGAACCATAGAGAAGTTGGAATACAGTAGTTTTAACACCAATATAAATAAAGAATGAGTTCATTACAGTACCTTAAAGTGGTGGTTTATTTTCTTATACTAACGGAGCTCATGAGATTTTCTGTTTAAGTTTTGTGTTGTGAAGTTTTCAAGTTTTTGGGTAAAGATTTGATGGATTTTGGAATAAGGAGTGGAAAGAGCCTAAGCTTGGGGATTCCCAAGGCACCCCAAGGTAAAATTCAAGGACAACCAAAATCCTAAGCTTGGGGATGCCCCGGAAGGCATCCCCTCTTTCGTCTTCGTCTATCGGTAACTTTACTTGAGGCTATATTTTTATTCACCACATGATATGTGTTTTGCTTGGAGCGTCTTGTATGATTTGAGTCTTTGATTTTTAGTTTACCAAAATTATCCTTGCTTGACACACCTATTGGAGAGACACACATGAATCGGAATTTATTAGAATACTCTATGTGCTTCACTTATATCTTTTGAGCTAGATAATTTTGCTCTAGTGCTTCAATTATATCTTTTTAGAGCACGGTGGTGGTTTTATTTTATAGAAATTATTGATCTCTCATGCTTCACTTATATTATTTTGAGAGTCTTTTAGAACATCATGGTAATTTGCTTTGGCTATAAAATTAGTCCTAATACGATAGGCATCCAAGATGGGTATAATAAAAACTTTCATATAGAGTGCATTAAACACTATAGAAGTTTGATACTTGATAATTGTTTTGAGATATAAAGATGGTGATATTAGAGTCGTGCTAGTTGAGTAATTGTGAAATTGATAAATACTTATGTTGAGGTTTGCAAGTCCCGTAGCATGCACGTATGGTAACCGTTGTGTGACAAATTTGAAGCATGAGGTGTTCTTTGATTGCTTTACTTATGAGTGGCGGTCGGGGATGAGCGATGGTCTTTTCCCACCAATCTATCCCCCTAGGAGCATGCCCGTAGTGCTTGATTTTTATGACTTGTAGATTTTTGCAATAAGTATGTGAGTTCTTTATGACTAATGTTGAGTCCATGGATTATACGCACTCTCACCCTTCCATCATTGCTAGCCTCTTCGGTACCGTGCATTGCCCTTTCTCACCTCAAGAGTTGGTGCAAACTTCGCCGGCGCATCCAAACCCCGTGGTATGATACGCTCTATCACACATAAGCCTCCTTATATCTTCCTCAAAACAGCCACCATACCTACCTATTATGGAATTTCCATAGCCATTCCGAGATAAATTGCCATGCAACTTTCCATTGTTCCGTTTGTTATGACACGCTTCATCATTGTCATATTGCCTTGCATGATCATGTAGTTGACACCATATTTGTGGCAAGGCCACCATGCATATTTTTTCATACATGTCACTCTTGATTCATTGCCCATACTGGTACACTACCGGAGGCATCTACATAGAGTCATATTTTGTTCTAAGTATTGAGTTGTAATTCTTGAGTTGTAAGTAAATAAAAGTGTGATGATCTTCATTATTAGAGCATTGTCCCATGTGAGGAAAGGATGATGGAGACTATGATTCCCCCACAAGTCAGGATGAGACTCCGTACGAAAAAAAAGAGGCCAAAAAAAGATAATGCCAAAAAAAGAAAAAAATTGAGAGAAAAAGAGAGAAGGGGCAATGTTACTATCCTTTTTCGACACTTGTACTTTAAAGTAGCACCATGATCTTCATGATAGAGAGTCTCTTATTTTGTCACTTTCATATACTAGTGGGAATTTTTCATTATAGAACTTGGCTTGTATATTCCAATGATGGGCTTCCTCAAAATGCCCTAGGTCTTTGTGAGCAAGCAAGTTGGATGCACACCCACTTAGTTTCTTTTGTTGAGCTTTCATACATTTATAGCTCTAGTGCATCCGTTGCATGGCAATCCCTACTCCTCGCATTGACATCAATTGATGGGCATCTCCATAGCCCGTTGATTAGCCGCGTCGATGTGACACTTTCTCCTTTTTTGTCTTCTCCACACAACCTCCATCATCATATTCTATTCCACCTATAGTGCTATGTCCATGGCTCACGCTCATATATTGCGTGAAAGTTGAAAAAGTTTGATAATGCTAAAGTATGAAACAATTGCTTGGCTTCTCATCGGGGTTGTGCATGATGAGAGCATTTTGTGTGACGAAAATGAAGCATGGCCAAACTATATGATTTTGTAGGGATGAGCTTTCTTTGGCTATGTTATTTTGAGAAGACATAATTGCTTAGTTAGTATGCTTGAAGTATTATTATTTTTATGTCAATATTAAACTTTTGTCTTGAATCTTTCGGATCTAAACATTCATGCCACAATAAAGCAAATTACATTGAAAATTATGTTAGGTAGCATTCCACATCAAAAAAATCTGCTTTTATCATTTACCTACTCGAGGACGAGCAGGAATTAAGCTTGGGGATGCTGATACGTCTCCAACGTATCTATAATTTTTTATCATTCCATGCTATTATATTATCTATTTTGGATGTTTAATGGGCTTTAATATGCCCTTTTATATTATTTTTGGGACTAACCTATTAACCGGAGGCCCAGTGCGAGTTGCTGTTTTTTTGCCTATTTCAGTGTTTCGCAGAAAAGGAATATCAAACGGAACGAAACTTTCGCGAGGATCTTTCTTGGAACAAACGAAATCTCGGAGACTTGGAGTGTAAGTCAGAGACGCAACGAGGAGGCCACGAGGCAGGAGGGCGTGCCCCCACCCTCGTGGGCCCCTCATAGCTCCACCGACGTACTCCTTTCACCTATATATACCCTTGTACCCTAAAACATCCAGGGGAGCCATGAAACCACTTTTCCACCGCCGCAACCTTATGTACCCGTGAGGTCCCATCTTGGGGCCTTTTCCGGTGATCTGCCGGAGGGGGATTCGATCACGGAGGGCTTCTACATCAACACCATAGCCTCTCCGATGATGTGTGAGTAGTTTACCACAGACCTTCGGGTCCATAGTTATTAGCTAGATGGCTTCTTCTCTCTCTTTGGTTCTCAATACAAAGTTCTCCTCGATGTTCTTGGAGATCTATTCGATGTAATACTTTTTGCGGTGTGTTTGCCGAGATCCGATGAATTGTGGGTTTATGATCAAGATTATCTATGAACAATATTTGGTTCTTCTCTGAATTCTTATATGCATGATTTGATATCTTTGCATGTCTCTTCGAATTATCGGTTTAGTTTGGCCTACAAGATTGATCTTTCTTGCAATGGGAGAAGTGCTTAGCTTTGGGTTCAATCTTGCGGTGTCCTTTCCCAGTGACAGTAGGGGCAGCAAGGCACGTATTGTATTGTTGCCATCGAGGATAAATAGATGGGGTTTATATCATATTGCTTGAGTTTATCCCTCTACATCATGTCATCTTGCCTAATGTGTTACTCTATTCTTATGAACTTAATACTCTAGATGCATGTTGGATAGCGGTCGATGTGTGGAGTAATAGTAGTAGATGCAGAATCGTTTCGGTCTACTTGACACGGACGTGATGCCTATATTTATGATCATGCCTAGATAGTCTCATAACTATGCGCTTTTCTATCAATTGCTCGCCAGTAATTTGTTCACCCACCGTAATATATGCTATCATTAGAGAAGCCACTAGTGAAACCTATGGCCCCCGGGTCTATTTTACATCATATTAGTTTCTCGTCAACTTTCCAATTTCTGTCGCCGTTTATTTTGCAATCTTTACTTTCCAATCTATACAACAAGAAAATACTAAAAATATTTATCTTATTATCTTTATCAGATCTCACTTCTGCAAGTGGCCGTGAAGGGATTGATAACCCCTTTATCGCATTGGTCGCAAGGTTCTTTATTGTTTGTGCAGGTACTAGGTGACTTGCGTGTAGTCTCCTACTGGATTGATACCTTGGTTCTCAAAAACTGAGGGAAATACTTACGCTACTTTGCTGCATCACCCTTTCCTCTTCAAGGGAAAACCAACGCATGCTCAAGAGGTAGCAACTGCATCTGAGCTCCAGCGCCAGACTGTATTCGAGCTCCAACGCCGGACTATGTCCAAGCTCCAATGCCGAACTATATCCGAGGTGTCATAGATCACCTTGGTTCAAAAAAGTTGAAGGAGTTTAGCCGAGCTTAATGCTAGAAATGCCCTCTATGGAGCCAGCCGCTTGCATCCGAGCTATATCCCGAAATGCTTTTGAGGTGGTTCAGCACCTCGGTCATGGGCTGATTGTTTGTGGATTTTATTTCCGATGCGTGTAAATTTATTTGCTGTCAATATGTATAGCCAGTAGCCCTCAAGGTGTGTGTCGGTCTAAAACCCGAGATGCACCTGAAGGAAAACATGAAACCACTGATCCTAGTAGCCCCTGAGACTCAGGTCGATTCGCGAAATCGTCCTGAGGATCAACTCCTAGTTCGGCAGCATACGTAGGAATAGAAACGCAGTGTAATATATTGGAGGTAATAGTGATCGGCGGACGGGCTCCTGAGAGAGGGTCGTGAGAAGTCGCTGTGATATATTAGCTTGATGCCAGATAAGTCCCAGATGGTACTTATTGTTGTCCGAAGACGCGCTTGTCCGTAGTTCGATCATGCCGAACATTGAGCACTTTGAATTTTCTGCATTGAATAGGCAATGCAATAGCCCCCGAGCGACTGGTCGGGTGGCAACACCAGATCAGGGGATCGATGTGCCCCTTTAATATTTATAAATAATGAGCGCGAAGGCGAGTAGCCCTCGATCCTTAATGTGGGCATGGGTGGCCGAATTAAGGATCGATATCCATTTGATGGAAAAATTTGTTGTGTTTAACACAAATTTCTCAAAAAGAGAATAAGATCTCTTAAAGGAGCTTAGAGCTGGTCGAAATCCGAGCTCGCCAAGGTAGGCCCCAAGGGGTTTAAAAGATGGGTTGTAGTAAATGGATTTTACTCAGAATTTTTATGTGTAATGATTCTATGTATCCAAGTACTTTACATCATTAATGCTCGGATCCACATTGTACAAAACTTTGTTGACCGACCATCGGCTTCAACCTCCTCGGCCTGTAGCTAGGGAGTGTTTGGCCTACTTTATAAAGCCTTTACAGGGGCAAAGTTTTACGACAAACAAGGCAATCCGGCCATATGGTTTTATAAACAAAGGTATGCAGAGAGATATGCTATATTGCTATTAAATGTAAAAAACATCTTCCAAAGAATATAGTGCCGCTATTGGTTCCTTTCTTTGGGTTGTCATGCTGATCATGCTCATGAAACCTCACCTCCGATCAATGTGGGAGGAAAATATTGAGGATTCAGTTTGGGGAAAGTTCCCGAACTATGTGGTCTTTAGCGAACCTGAATTTTCACTTCCGTCGTTACCGACCAATTATATTCTTAAGATAGCTAGCTTTCGGCTTCACCCAGTCTGAGGTACTAATACGGATGACCCGGAATTAACAATCACAGAGGTGCTCCCTTTACCTCCTAGCCGAACAATCAGGAACATAGGGGTAATCACAGGAGCCAAGCAACCCAGCTTGGGCGAAATCTTAAGTCAAATTGATGCATATTTATGGCTGAGGGAGTCCTGAATTAGGGGGTCCTCGGACAGCCAGACTATATCCTTTGGCCGGACTGTTGGACTATGAAGATACAAGACTCAAGACTTCGACCCGTGTCCGGATGGGACTCTCCTTGGCGTGGAAGGCAAGCTTGGCGATGCGGATATGTAGATCTCCTCCCTTGTAACCGACTCTGTGTAACCCTAGCCCCCTCCGGTGTCTATATAAACCGGATTTCTGTAGGACAACAACAATCATACCATAGGCTAGCTTCTAGGGTTTAGCCTCTACGATCTCGTGGTAGATCAACTCTTGTAATACTCATATCATCAAGATCAATCAAGCAGGAAGTAGGGTATTACCTCCATCGAGAGGGCCCGGACATGGGTAAACATTGTGTCCCCCGCCTCCTGTTACCATCCGCCTTAGACGCACAGTTCGGGACCCCCTACCCGAGATCCGCCGGTTTTGACACCGACATTGGTGCTTTCATTGAGAGTTCCACTGTGCCGTCATCATAAGGCTGGATGGCTCGCCTTGTTGTCAAGGACAACATCACCTCTGGGGGAGCCCTGGCTGTAGGCCAAACTCTCCAACTAGGCGGTTTCGTCATGACCGCCTGTTCGGCCACTGCGCCAACGATGATTTCTCGGGTCATCGAAAACAGCCTCCACGTCGGCTTGGGACTCGCCAAGTAGTTGGATCCAATAGAGCTCTCTTCCTTGAACGAGCTCTTGGATCGCATCGCCGCTTTGGGAGTCGCTATGGACTATGATCAGATCGGGCTTAAACCCGAGCAAAGGGAGATTAACTCCCCGCCGGTCACCCATCAGATAGCGGTGGTGGAGGAGCAATGCGACGATTCTTCCTCTATCTTCAGGACAAACTATGTCCAGATTCCCGAGCTCTCCGAGCCGGATACCCGTCTACGGGAGGACATCGCCCAAACCCTGAACCTAGAATCAGGCAGCAGGCCAGACCTATTGGGCAACATCCCGGAGCCCGAACTACCAAGATCGGAAACTCCTCCGCCCCTGGGTCTCAGATCGGGTCAAGGTTCGGACTTAAATCCACCCACCCACCCAGATATAAACGATCTTTCCCACATTAGACAAGAGCCCCAGGAAACAGTACACCACTATTGAGCCAGATTCCTCCTTGTAATGAACAAGGTCAAGGACTGTCGCGAGGAAGACGCAATTTCATTCTTTTGCAATAATTGCACGGACAAGGGAATCCTCAACGCCATAAGTCGCCGTGACATAGCACACTTCGCTGACTTGGCGGCCATAGTACGGAAGTACTGTGCGATGGAAAGCGCCTGGAAAACCCAAACAAAATTTTGGGATCCTCCGGCTCTGACAAAACCCCCAGTCCGAACTAAAAGGGTGCACTCTCGTAAGTCGCCCGACCCAATTACAAAGAAGCAAAAGCCCACTACAGGGCGTGGAACCGTATTGGAGGGATGGCTTAATGGGCCATGCAAAATTCACAGTACAGCGGATACCATACCAACACACAGCCTTAGAGCATGTTGGGTACTCCGGCAGGTGGCCAAGAGCGGTGAGGATCTCCTCATTAACAATACCGCAGAGCACCATCCCGTGGAGAACAACAATACAGTATTGACAGTCTTCGAGACCTTCGCCTCAAATAATAGGCGTAAGCGAGCACTCCGCAGCCTTGCCGAAGTCTGCCACGTGGCAGCAATAAATCCATGGAGCGATACGGCTATCACCTTGAATGCTAGTGATGAACCTAAATTCTGAACAGCCCGAGCACCAGCCGCCTTGGTTCTTAGTCCAATTGTGGACAGCTTCCGGCTTACTAAAGTGCTCATGGACGACGGCAACGGATTAAACCTCATCTATGAGGAGTCTCTTCGAAAATGGAAATAGACAGAAGCCGCATTGAGCAAAGCAGCACGACCTTCAGAGGAATCATCCCTAGTCGGGAGGCACGATGTGCTGGGAAAATCACACTAGATGTGGTATTCGGCACGCCGGAGAATTATAGGTCCGAAGAAATCACATTCCAAGTGGCCCCGTTCAATAGCGGATACCACGCCCTTCTAGGGCGGGAGGCATTCACGATCTTCCAAGCCATACCCCATTACGGGTACATGAAGCTCAAAATGCCCGGGCCCAATGGAATCATCACTCTAGCTAGTGATCCGGACATAGCACTCCGCGCCGAAAACAAAACAGCCGCACTGGCCCTCGAGGCGTTATCCGAAGCCCTCGCGGCCGAGGAATTAACTGCGCTGCGCTCCACAGTGGACAGGGACGACGTGATACTCGACAAAAGATCCAAGTCCACCTCTTTTAAACCAGCGGATGAAATAGTCAAATTCCAAGTCCACCCAACGGACCCTACAAAAACAGCATCCATCGGGGCACAGTTAAACCCCACTGTAGACGCCGCACTACGGGAGTTCTTGCGCGAGAATTGGGACATATTCGCCTGGCATCCTTCAGACATGCCAGGAATCCCACGCAGGCTGGCCGAGCATAGCCTTAACATTCTAAAGGGATTCAAGCCGGTCAAGCAGACTCTTCGGCGTTTCTCTGAACCTAAGCGACAAGCCATGGGAGAGGAGCTAGCCAAGTTACTGGAGGCCGGATTCATTAGAGAAATAAAACATCCGGACTGGCTAGCAAACCTGGTGATGGTACCAAAGAAGGATAAATCCTGGCGCCTATGTGTCGATTTCAAGGACCTTAACAAGGCTTGCCCCAAGGATCCCTTCCCCCTCCCCCGCATCGATCAAATTATCGACGCTACTGCAGGACATGACTCATTGTGTTTCCTCGACGCATACTCCGGATACCATCAAATCAAGATGGCGGAGTCCGACCAAGCCGCAACGGCATTTATCACCCCATACGGCCCCTTCTGTTTTAACACCATGCCTTTCGGGCTTTAGAACGCCGGTGCAACCTATCAACGCATGATTCAGACATGCCTGGAAACACAGATCGGCAAAACAGTGGAGGCATACGTAGACGATGTGGTCGTTAAAACCAGACACGTCGAATCCTTAATAGACGACTTGAGGCTCACGTTCGACAATCTCCGAACATACGACATCAAGCTCAACCCGAAAAATGCGTTTTTGGCGTGCCCGCCAGAAAGCTCCTGGGCCTCATCGTCTCGAGTAGAGGAATTGAAGCAAATTCGGCTAAAATCCGAGCTCTGTCACAGTTGGCTATCCCAACAGACCTCAAGCAAATCCAGAAATTAACTGGATGCGTGGCGGCCTTAAGCCGCTTTATCTCCCGATTAGGAGAAAAGGCACTACCCCTTTATCGCCTTCTTCGGCGCACCGAACACTTCGAGTGGACGGATGCGGCCACGGCCGGATTGGAAGAAATAAAAGCCATCCTGGCCACCAACCCAATCTTGGCCGCGCCAAATGTCGGCGAACCGATGCTGTTATATATAGCGGCAACTCACCAAGTTGTAAGCGCAGTGCTCGTCGTCGAACGAGAGACGGACGGACATAAATTCCCACTTCAAAAGCCGGTATACTATGTATCCACTGTCCTCACTCCATGCAAATCACGGTACCCACATTATCAAAAGATAGCATACGCGGTATTCATGGCATCCCGGAAATTACGACACTACTTTCAAGAGTGTTCAATTACGGTGGCCTCGGAAGTACCACTCAACGACATAATAAATAACCGCGATGCCACGGGCCGGATTGCTAAATGGGCTATCGAGCTCCTCCCGTTCGACATAACATATAAACCACGGCGAGCCATTAAGTCGCAAGTACTGGCCGATTTCGTCGCCGAATGGACGGAAGCCGAACTCCCTAAAGAGTACGGCGCGTACTCCAATTGGATCATGCACTTTGACGGTTCAAAGATGCTGGCGGGTCTGGGGGCAGGCGTCGTCCTGACATCCCCCACCGGAGATACAGTCCAATACGTACTCCAAATATTATACACAGACTCCAACAATGCAGCAGAATATGAGGCCCTGTTGCATGGTCTCCGGATAGCAGTCTCCATGGGCATTCAACGCCTAGAGGTGCGTGGGGATTCGAATCTCGCAATATCTCAAATAAATGGAGACTTTGATGCCAAGGACCCAAAAATGGCGGCTTACCGCAACGCCGTCCTCAAAATGTCAGCTCGGTTCGAGGGGCTCGAATTCCACCATGTGGTCCGAGAAAACAATCAAGCGGCGGACATCCTCGCCCGCATCGGCGCTAAGCGCGACCCTGTCCCACCCAATATCTTCTTGGAAAGGCTGTTTAAGCCATCCGTGGTATGGGAAGGAGAGACCGGCAACAACAGTCCGGACTTGGCCACAACACCAGATACCGAACACTCTGACGTAATCGGAGGCTCCGCCACCGAAATAACACCTTCCGCCCACGTGATTATGGCTGTCATCGCCCCGTGGACAGAACCCTTCCTGGCCTACCTAACTAGGCAGGAACTACCTGAGGACCCAAACGAGGCACGTTGCATTGTGCGGCGGTCTAAAGCCTACAAGGTCCACGAGGGAGAGCTTTATAAGAAAAGCGCTACCGGAGTCCTTCAAAGGTGCATCTCCGAAGAGGAAGGACGGCAACTTTTGGCAGAAATTCATGCTGGACTCGGCGGTCACCACGCCGCAGCTCGGGCCCTTGTAAGCAAGGCCTTCCGTACAGGTTTCTACTGGCCGACGGCCCGAGCAGACGCACAGGACCTCGTCCAACGTTGCGTCGGTTGCCAGCTTTTTGCAAACCAAAGCCATATGCCGCCTACCGCTCTCCAAACAATCCCCATTACTTGGCCCTTTGCGGTCTGGGGGCTTGATATGGTCGGACCCCTCAAAGGGGGAAGCCATAAGAAAAAATACTTATTGGTCATGGTGGATAAATTCACCAAATGGATAGAAGCCAAACCAGTTAAAACGGCCGAATCCGGACCAGTGATAGACTTCATATCTGGGGTTGTACACCGTTATGGCGTCCCCCACAGCATCATCACCGATAACGGCTCGAACTTTACAGCCGACGAGGTAAAACTTTGGTGCAGCAACATGGGCATCAAGCTCGATTATGCTTCTGTCTATCACCCGCAAACTAACGGTCAAGTCGAGCGAGCAAATGGTCTTATCATGAGCGGCATTAAACCCAGATTAGTGCGGTCCTTAAAGGAATCAAACACGCACTGGGTAGAGGAGCTCGACTCCGTACTATGGGGGCTGCGGACCACGCCGAATCGCACTACCGGATACACACCGTTTTTATGGTGTACGGCGCAGAGGCGGTACTGCCCTGCGACATAATTCATGACTCACCTCGAGTGCGCATGTATGAAGAGAAAGAAGCCGAGCTTGATCGGCAGGACAGTTTGGACGCCCTGGAGGAGGAGCGTGACGTGGCAAAAGCCCGTTCCGCATTCTATCAGCAACAGGCTCGAAGGTATCAAAGCAGAGAAGTACGGGCCAAAACTTATAACGTTGGCGAACTCGTTCTACGCCTACCGGAGAAGAAAAAGAACAAGCTCAAGCCCAAATGGGAAGGTCCCTTCATTATTGACCAAGTTCTGACCGGTGGAGCGTACCGTCTGCGGGATGCATCGGACAATCGACTCGAGCCAAACCCATGGAACGCAGCCAGACTCCGAAGGTTCTACGCCTAGTGCCGGACTCTATGTTCGTCTCCTTACCTCCGTCAATTTTTTACATATCCGTTATCTGTCTTTTATCTCTTTCTTTTTTCCTTTTCTTCAAGGCCTTAAAAGGCTAAATTGTGTCTTGACTACACAATCTTGACGCGCTAACCGCGCTCATTATACCTGGGGGCTTCTTATACAGAAGCTTAATATAACTATTTTCCGGGCTCTATGCCCCACACATGTGTTATTCTTCCACATGTACCTTTTTTCGCCATTATATGCATCGATATGACTTAAGTTTTGGCCAAGCTGGGTTGCCTGGCTCTTGTGTTTATGCCCTACGTTCCCGTTAATTCGGCTAGGGCATAAGGGGAGCACCTCTGCGATTGTTACTGCCGGGTCAGCCGGATGTGTACCTCAGACTGGGTGAAGCCGAAAGCTAGCGTTCTTAAGGGAATACTCGGTCGGTGAACAAAAGATGACTTTTATTTATTTTAATACATGCCCCCAGATGTTTATAGCCTGCGTCTCTTTTCGCAGTTCGGACATGCACATTAGGGCATGCGTACCCAGGGAAAGGAACCCTTAACGGAACTATTCTCCCTGGAAGATGTTTCTTACTATCCATGTAATATAACATAGCTAGTTGGGTACTTGTCTGTTCAAGCACTTATGACCCCTACGCCTGGTTTCCACGCGTACCCCGGTTTTTACATAACTGAGCGGGTATTCGGATACACTCCGGACTGTCGGGTCCAGAGGTTGAAGCGAAAAGGTCCGCCATGACAAATGATTTACAATCCGGCTAGGGACAATACATGTCACTTGAAGTACACAGTCACTTAGACTGACTAAATTCTTCTTCTATACCATCCAACAGGCTGTCTAGCCTACAATCCTGTTGGGAATACTTTGCGGCTAATTCTACTTGGTCATACACCAAACTGACGGGGATCTCTTTCCCATCGGGCCCCACAGGTCCGACCTCGGCCATGTGGTTCGGGTCAGCCTTGGTATATCGCGTCTTCACCATGGCCCAGGCTTCCCTTGCACCTTGTCGGCAGGCTGATATCTTCCATAATCGGAAGCGCCGCCGCGCTCCCTTGAGCTTCTCTACGAGCTCCCCCATGCCTCCTGGCAGGGAGGCGGATGGCCACAAGGCTTGGGCAATGCCCTGCATCACCTGCCGAACTTGTTCGTGCAGTTGTGAGAGCTCTGGCAGAAGATCACCTGCAGACCCGGGCATTTCCTCTGCGGGACGACCCGTCAGCATACCTACAGATATAACTCTGTTAGCCGGTTTCTTCGCCGAACTCCATAAAAAGTTCGTTCAAGCACTTACTAAAAATGCCTCGTCGAAGCCTCTTATTCTCCTTTACGGAGTCAGCAAGTTGGGCCCGAACATCTTTCAGTTCAACATTCAGCCGGATATTGGCATCTTGGAGATCATTTTTCTCCTGCCTAACCTGCTTAAGCACGCACTTGCCAGCCTTTAACTGTTGTTGAGCATGTTGCTCATCCCCTTGCACTACCTCCGGATTAACC
Organism: Triticum aestivum; assembly: GCF_018294505.1. NCBI lineage: Eukaryota > Viridiplantae > Streptophyta > Magnoliopsida > Poales > Poaceae > Triticum > Triticum aestivum. The sequence goes on along the minus strand of NC_057799.1, from coordinate 381,610,837 downwards.
CCGGGATCATCTGTAGAATCTATTGTTAGATTTGCATGCATGCCGCATACTAACCGGTACATGTCATTCTTTTTGATAGAGACAAGTGTTACCAGAGGGGGCCTTCTCGAACTCCTTCATTACGGCAACTGCAGCCCGTAGCTGGGCTTTGCACTCTTCCAGCTCTTGAGACAATTGGGTATTCTTCTCCGTAAGAACCTGCACATATATTGATCCTTAAATCAGTTGTGTCAACTGTTTCAAGTCTCAAGGGCTACTAACATACATAATCATCAGATTTTCTGACCCGTATATCCTTTACATACTGGTCCGTGGCTCTGGCAAGACCATTTTGAGCAGCACGGATGTACGCGTCTCCTGAGTTGAAGGCATCGAACGCCTCTTGGGAGAAACAAGCGTCACGGAGTACGGCCCGGCGACGCCTGTGATTCATGGCGCTCTCCACTTCGGAATTTGTAGCGGATAGCCTATCCGCATCCTCTGTAGGAGGAACGTCCGGCGTTCGCCCCATGTTAGCGTCCGCCTCTATGTCCGGCCCTGGAGCCCGACTGGTGGAGGCGTGATCGGCAACCTCTCCGGATATAGTCCGGCGAGCGTTTTTCCTACTAGGAAACATGGATGTTATTATATTTTAAAAGACGACAACCACGGAGCGGAGTTCTGTATCATACCTCTGCGACGGCGTCTCAGTCCTGACCGCCTTCCTTTTAAGCCTACCCGGCTTCGGTGCCCCTCGTTGGTGAGTCACTGCGGGTTCGGCATGGCGTCCCGAGGGCCTTCCCTGTAAAACGCCATATGTCTGCGGTAGGTGAAGTGCAGAAAAAGGGATCCTTCTCGGAAGTTGGGACTCCGGTTTTACTTACGTGTGATGCAGGGAGTAGTCCAGGATAATCGGCTGTGATGGCCACCATGGCATCATCGCAGCTCAATTGATAGAACGTCCTGTCAATCAGCTCCACAAATATGTCCGGATCCTCTTCGAGTCTGGGGTCGTGGGCCCGTTCAGGGTCCCCTGGCTGTGGAGGCGGGCTGTGGACCTCCCTCACAGCTTTCCGCAGCTCCTGCTATGAAATGGCCATGTAAATATTTATGACAAAGAATGCGGGAAGATCTGGAGTAAAAAGTGACAGCTCACCCAGCTTGGAGGGTTGTACATGGAGAATCCATCTCGTGGCTTAATGCGGATGAACTCCTCTTCCTCCCCCTTATATAAATCGGACAGTATCTTCGCTAGAGCAGCGACAGAGTCCGGCCCCTTACGACCGCAGCGGGTAGCATCGTCTTCTCCATTGAAGTACCACATGGGTTGTCCCCGATATTGAAGTGGCTGCACCCCCCGCATTATACATATTGACATAACCTCGATTATTGTCAGTCCTGATTGAGCCAGCGTTTTTATCCGGCCCATCAAGTAAAGGACTTCTCCGTTATCTTCCTCCTGGGGGCTCCGAGGGCGCCAGCTGCGGTGTTTCTTCAGGGGAGCATTGTCGAACTCAGGAAGGCCCATCCGAATAGGGTCCGGAAGGGGGACGTCCTCCATATAAAACCACTCCGAAGGCCAGTCCTCGGATGTCTTCTTCGGAGTACCGGACAGGTATCCGGTCCCGGCGATGCGCCATATTTCGGCTCCGCCCACTTGGTATATTGACCCCTCCTGTGTACGGGGTACGAGGCAGAATAGCCTCTTCCATAGCTCGAAATGAGCTTCGCAGCCCAGAAACAGCTCGCAAAGGGCGACATAGCCAGCGATGTGTAATATGGAGGCGGGAGTGAAATTATGCAGCTGGAGGCCATAGAACTCCAGGAGCCCGCGGAGGAACGGATGAATTGGGAATCCAAGCCCTCTTAATATGTAAGGGACAAGGCATACCCGCTCCCCCATGGATGGGTTGGGAAAGCTCTCCGCTTGCTGCCCGCCATTATAGGTGGGAGCCCGGCTCGAACGGGGACCATATACGCTGGAGGGAGAAATCCCTGGGTCTGTAACTCTACTAATTGGCTGTGGGGGACGGAACACTTCTTCCAATTGCCGGGCTTAGGGCTACGGGAGCGAGAGGAGGAGCTGCGACGGCCGGCCATGTTGGAATGGATTTTTTCCGGGCGCGCTCCGATGGATACTCGCTGAGGGAGGATGGTGTGATCTGGATTGAGAATCCCCGTCTCTTTAATAGACGATTTACTCGCATGGCTAGGGTGGCAAATGTAAAAATGCCCTGGCTTCTCGCATTCGCTCGACACGTGGAAGATAGCCATTATTAGGCGCGGAAGCCAAGGAGTGCAATATTTATGGGAAGCCGGACACTACTCAACAGGTATTCAGAATTTGGAGAAGAACCCGCCTTGCAATGCCGAAGACAATCTGCGCGCCGGACTCATCGCCATTGAAGCCTGGTTCGGGGGCTACTGAGGGAGTCCTGGATTAGGGGGTCCTCGGACAGCCGGACTATATCCTTTGGCCGGACTGTTGGACTATGAAGATACAAGATTGAAGACTTCGACCCGTGTCCGGATGGGACTCTCCTTGGCGTGGAAGGCAAGCTTGGCGATGCGGATATGTAGATCTCCTCCCTTGTAACCGACTCTGTGTAACCCTAACCCCCTCCGGTGTCTATATAAACCAGAGGGTTTAGTCCGTAGGACAACAACAATCATACCATAGGCTAGCTTCTAGGGTTTAGCCTCTACGATCTCGTGGTAGATCAACTCTTGTAATACTCATATCATCAAGATCGATCAAGCAGGAAGTAGGGTATTACCTCCATCGAGAGGGCCCGAACCTGGGTAAACATTGTGTCCCCCGCCTCCTGTTACCATCCGCCTTAGACGCACAGGTCGGGACCCCCTACCCGAGATCCACCGGTTTTGACACCGACAATGGCTTTATAACGGTAATTAAGAAAGGCAACGCTTGTATAATCAATACAAACGCTGATGATATATGTTTATTTTGACTCCATTGCGACCGTTATCATTTGAAGTGGCCCATCGTCGGCTTCTACCCCTTTGTAGATGCTATGCAGGGTATTTCCGCAGTAACAAGACAACCCTTAGCTGATGTCTCAGTGCCCGGAGGCAGTTGTGTTAGCGGAAACAAGGCAATCAGATATGTGGGCTTTTTAACTTTCACTTAGTCATAGGAGCTTAAAGTTGGGAGGCCAGTTACTAGCCCCGTCGTTTAACATAGGGTGACCTCCATCGATCTTATAGTTTAACACAATCATCGGACCGTTGACCAGTTTATGCTTATTGTGATAGTCAGTTATCGGCTTGCTCCACCGAGGTGCCTAACCATGCGAGTTGGAAGCACAATCGCAGTGGTTATCCCTTTGCACACCTAGCCGAACAAAGCGGAACGTAGGAGGCAAACACGGGAGCCGGGCAATCCGATTATTGACCGAAGACACAATTCTAAAATGATGCATATAAAGCAATATCCGAGAACGTTTTGCCGAAGTCTCCTCGGAGTACCTTGGCTTTTGGTGGGTTCGGCTTTAGTCCAGCCCCTCGTTAATGTTGCCAGTGCTTTAAACGCGTCTGCCACTGCACTACTCTGGAACTAGTCCCGATGTGGCGTGTGTATTGTTAACACCGAGGTGTAGTTTGGCGGGAAAGATATCGAGTTATGGGTTGGAAGAGATCTTCCGAGCTGAATTATAATGTTGGGCACCTCGGTCATGAGGATGACCCGCTTCCTGAAACAAAAACATACAAATAGCTCAAAAGTGCCATAAGCTCGAAAAGCCAAAAAAACTTATGTAAAAGCTTGATGTGCGAACTAAATCAAGATTTTTGTGCCAATCCGAACATTAGCCTTTAAAAAAAATTGTGCTTCTGTCGTGCTTTAACATGACACATCCGATCTCGAAACTTCAAGCAGGTCAGCCTTTGGCTTCAACCTCCTTATCCCAAAGGCGGAGTGCTTCTCCAAGGCCAGTTTAGCAAACTAAACTCGAGCGGCTTTAAAGAGAAACTAGGCTATTCGGCTATTGACCACATATTCGAGTTGAAAAAGTAGCAGTAGAAAAAGACTTTGCAACGACCAAGAAGAAAACACATTTACTATAAAACGGCTCATATAATTTGAAGAGCCCCTAGTTAACTTGGGTAAAGAAAATTGTTTTTAACAAATCCGTTTGTAATAAACATTGTTTTAACAAAATGCTTTTTTAAACACAAATATAATGTTTGGTCGAACCGAACAAAAATTAAACATTAAAAAGAAACTTGAGCATGAAAATGACTTAACTGGTTAATGTGCTCATCGTTGGTGACGCGGCCCGAGCTTACGGCGGGACGAGGTCCCAGCCCCCAAATCGGTCCCGGGGTGGCCGAGCGAAGAGCTCAGCAATTCGAAGAGGTGAAGCCCCCGGTCTAGGCGAGGTGTGGTGGATGATGTCGGAGTCTCCGGCTGAGTAGGTTAATGAAGCGAACGGCGTGGGGTTGCCAACACAGGGCAACATGCCAAGGCGACGCACAATTGTGTCGACAGAGGTGGGACGATGATGTCGGCACGCTGAGGTGACAGCGCGGCCCGGTCTGAACCAATAGCCTGCACACATAAAATAGTGCAAGGCAGAAATAATAACAATAATATCCTTAAAAAATTCTTCTACTTAATTTATTTAAGTGAAGTAAATCAATTAAGAAATATGGCATGAATGCCGAGGTGACAGAGCAGGTCGGTAAGGTGATGTTGCAGCCACCATGCCAGCCGATGTGTCGAAGCTGGTCGGCCGGTGACGCCGAAGTGACCAGAGCATGTTGATGTAGAAATAGCGGAGCCCACGGTCCAGTCGAGGTGTCGAAGCCTCCATGTCAGCCGATGAGTCGAAGTAGGTCGGCGTGACAGACATCGGCTTGAAGAAGCAACAGTGCGGCCATGCTGATGCATGTCGTAACTCGTGACGTGGTCAATGCCGGCTTGATGAAGTGACCGTGCGGCGATGCCGGTGTGCCCGCTCCGTGTAATCCATGGGGTGGCGATGTTGGTGATGATTTATCCTTCGCGATGTCGAACTCTTTTTCGGCTCGCCGAGATGATGATCCGAAGAAGTTGTTCTCGGCTCAACAAAGCGACGACGTGTCTAGCGCAGGTCGGCGGCCGTGGAGCAATGTTACCGGACTGGTTTGACACCAGCGTGATGGTGAAGAGTACCTCAGAGAAAGCTTAAAATTTTATGGGCACGTGTTAAGAACAACGCACAATACCCTAGAAGAAAATTCCTTGAAAAAGGTTGTCCGATATCACGTTCATAAAGAAACATGAATTCGGGTCGGATCCGTATTCGCGCAAAAAACAGATCCAAAAATTGGTCCACTCATCAGAAGGTTCCCAGAGTTTGAACCGTCAGATCGAGCTAAAATTTTGAGAGGTGGTAGATATGGGAATTACGCAGTAGATGAACGGTTGGATCTTCCAAAGGACCTCCGAGCTGGGCTCTGGAGACCACGCCCTAAACTCGTCCAGATTCCTGTCCAGATTTGACAAGGCTCCAGTATATCGTAGATTGCCGGAGATTCCTCCATCGGAACTCGACGAAATTTTGCACGGTTGTTTCAGACTTAATTCCACACAATTCCACCGAAACAATCATTAAAATGACACTTGAGGAGCTGGTGGCGGTGGCGGCGGATACAAGTTCGCTGTCCAGAAAAACAGCACAGTCGCTCAAGGGCAATGTTGACGTTGAGCCCCCGAGCTGCATGAATATTCCTCCATGATCTTGAGAGAGATCGGAGTTGATGTTGATGAAGGTCATCGTCCGAACATGACGATCTGACGCGGAGTGCAGTCCTCGGTAGAGCTAAGGTGACCAGTCGAGCCGGTGACGAAGATGCCGACGTCACAGTTAATCTGCAGACGAGCCATCGATCCTTCGTTGATCTCACAGCAGAACTCTCAATGGAAGCACCATTGTCGGTGTCAAAACCGGCAGATCTCAGGTAGGGGGTCCCAAGCTGTGTGTCATGGATCGATGGGTAATAGGAGACAGGGGACACGATGTTTACCCAGGTTCGGGCCCTCTTAATGGAGGTAATACCCTACTTCCTGCTTGATTGATCTTGATGAATATAGAGATTACAAGAGTTGATCTACCTCGAGATCATATGTTGTGGTCTAAAACATAAGGGTACACTACAAAAAAAAGACACATCCGTGACATTTTGGGCCGAACGAAAAAAAATTCTGTCATACATATGACACTTCTATGACGATAATTGTGACAAAACCCGGTATCATCATAGATGTGGTGGGCTCCTACTTCTATGAAAAAAATCATGATAGAAATTGGGCTTTTCGTCCTGCGCGGGCCAGAGACGCATCTGCATGACATTCTTTGGGCCGTCTATGACGGAAAAAACCGTGGTAGAAGCGAGGGGGAGGAAAATTTTGGGGAGTTCCCGGTTACGGTGGGAGGTCGGGGGTCGAGTGATGCGCGTTTCTCTCGCACACGTACGTGCGTGTGTGTGAAGCGTTGGCTCTAACTGAACCCGAGCGAGGCATTGGGCTCTAACTGAACCCGAGCGATTGCACTGCAGGCTACGCGTTACTGAACCCGAGCGATCGATCGATGGCTGTTAACTGAACCCGATCGAGCGATTCCTTCGCTACTGCTGCTAACTGAAGCCAATCGATTGGATGAACAGTGAGCGTTGCGGGGGCATGGATGAACAGTGAGCGATGGCGTTGCCTCTGGATGAACAGGACCCCGTGGTGTGGAGGGCTGGATGAACAGTAGACGGTGGAGGGGTGCCCGTGGAGGGGTGGTTGAACATGACCCCGTGGTGTGGAGGGCTGGATGAACAGTAGACGGTGGAGGGGTGGTTGAACAGTAGCCGGTGGAGTAGCGCGCGGTGGAGGCTGGATGAACAGGAGCCCGTGGAGGCTGGAGGAGGTCGACGGTAGCCCGTGGAGGCTGGAGGAGGTCGACGGTGGAGATGAACAGCATCCCCGTGGAGTCCCGTTTTGCGGTACCCACACCCTCTCGATGAACAGGACCCCCGTTTCGACACGTAGGAGGTCCGTTTCGTCCGTTTTGCGGTACGCCACACCCCTCCCGATCAACAGGACCCCCCGTTTCGACTGTAGGAGGTCCGTTTCGTCCGTTTTGCGGTACGCCCACCCCTCCCGATCAACAGGACCCCTGTTTCGACCGTAGGAGGTGTTTCGTCCGTTTTGCGGTACGCCACACCCCTCCGATCAACAGGACCCCCGTTTCGACCGTAGGAGGTCCGTTTCCTCCGTTTTGCGGTACGCCACACCCCTCCCGATCAACAGGACCCCATTCCGAACATAGGAGGTCCGTTTCCTCCGTTTTGCGGTACGCCAAGCCTCGTTTCCATCGCCTGTTCCATCCAAGCCCTCCCGATGAACACGACCACGCATTCCGTTCCGACCCAGCCGGTTGGCTCCCACGCGTTCCGTTGCCTCCCGATGAACACGACGCATTCTGTTGCCTCCCCATGAACACGACGCATTCCGTTGCCTCCCCATGAACACGACGCATTTCGTTGCCTCCCCATGAACACGATGACGACGCTGTTTCCCCGTTCCGACCCAGCCATGTACACGAGCCCTGGCCGTACGTATGACGAGTAGGCGTTCGAGACCCCGCCCGTATGTACACATATGTTGCCGTATTTTCTTTCTTGCACCCTGGCCGCTGTACGTACATGTACATGCTACGTGCGCGCCTCTACTACGACACGTGCGCGCCTCTACTATGACACGTGTGCGCCTCTACATCGACCAGTATGTACGTACACATTCGCGACCAGAATGACAACGCTACGTACGCTTCGACCAGGTGGGTCCCGACTGTCAGGCACTTCCTTGCCTGCGAAGATGTAGCTGGTGGATCCCAGCAGTCAGGGGGGCGGATCGGTTTTTTTGCCCAGACGCACTTCCTTGCATGCGAAGATGTAGCCGGTGGGTCCCAGCAGTCAGGGGGGCAAATCATTTTTTTTGCCCGGATGCACTTCCTTGCGTGCGAAGGTGTAGCTGGTGGGTCCTAGCAGTCAAGGGGCGAATCGTTTTTTTTACCCGGACGCACTTCCTTGCGTGTGAAGATGAAGCTGGTGGGTCCCAGCAGTCAGGGGGAAACGTTTTTTCCATGAAATACAGTGGCCCGTCCGGTGGGTCCCAGTTGTTAGGTGGAGGAATCATTATTTTCCGCGTAATAAGGAGGCACTTCCTTGCTGCGGCCGTGGACCCAGCTGTCAGCCTCTCCACGTACAGTCCACGTCCGATGGAAGTCGTTCCTTGACCCCGGTGACCAGGCCGCGCCGAGAGCACCACGGCGGTGGACGGCGGTGGAGGGACGACGGGACCGGGGACGCGGGGAAGCCCACGGGAGGAGTACGAGGGTTCACTGGTTTGGCTGCGGTGTGAGGCTGCCGTCGCCGCAGGGCCTGGCCAGCAGTGGGAATAGTAGGGGGCGGTGAGGCCTCCGCGGCAGCAACAGCCGGCCACGGGAGGCAGGAGCATGCGGCACGACCGGATGCTGCTTTGGGCGGCTGGAGCAAGAAGACCAGAGGTTGAAGAAGCACTACGGCCGTTGGATGGACATCGTACGGTCACTGGAGCTAGAATCGTTCATATTGACTAAGTTAACAAAGCCCTCCGTCCCCGTCAACTTAGTTGGCCCACAAGTCATCCCCCCACTATGGTGGGTCCCAGCTAGCAGGGGGTATTCATTTTTTGTGCGTAATAAGGAGGCACTTCCTTGCGTGCGAAGATATAGCTGGTGGATCCGACATGTCAGTGGGGGGAACATTTTTTTCGCGAAATACAGAGGCCCTTCCGGTGGGTCCCAGCGATCAGGTGGAGGAATCATTATTTTGCGCGTACAGTCCACGGCTGATGGATGTCGTTCGTTGACCATGTTGACTAGGCCGCGCTGAGAGCACCATGGCGGTGGACGACGGAGAGGCCTAGGAAGGGAACGACATGGAGCCGGGGAAGACTCGGCAATGTTTGCCCACGCGGTGGGGAGTATGAGTGTTTACTGGTCCGGCTGCCGTCGCCGGAAAATAACAGGAGGTGTGGGTGAGTAGAGGAATGGTCTGGCCAGCAATGAAGTAGGGTGGGGCGGTGCGGCCTGTGCGGCAGCACAGCCGTCCACGGGAGGCGGGAGCAGGCAGTCCCACCGGAGCTGGTTTGGGCGGCTGCAGCAAGAAGATCAGATATTGAAGAAGCAGCACGGCCGTTGGATTAACATCCAACGGTCACTGCCGCTAGAATCGTTTGTGGACTAAGTTGACAAACCAAAGTACACGTCAACCTAGTAGACCCACAAGTCAGCCTCCAAATCTGTCCCAAACAGCATACAACCCGAAATTTCTAGCCAGATTCAAATTAATTTTAAATCTAAATATACCTTAATTTAAATTCAATGAAATTTTACCCGCACAAAAACAATGAAATTTAAAATATCAAAATCCGAAAGAAAACAGTATTTTGGAACTAATTGCCTGTTTGCTGCATTTTCTCATTTTACAGTCCATTTATTATTACTTATAGCCCATTTCTTATTACCTATAGCCCATTTTCTGGGCAAAATGCATCCCTCCTCGTCTTGAAAGATTTCCGGCCCAGCAGGGCGTAGAAAAGCAAGTAGGCCTACGTTGGTTATTCTGCAAAAAACAAAATAGCTGGCTAGCCATTTTCAGAAAGGAAAAAAACAAACTGGGCTGGTCATGTGCTAAACATATGAAATAAAAGCCTGGGCTAGACGGGCCACGGGTCTCGCACAACCCAGTTGATACCCTTCTCTGTCCCAAAAAAACAAAATTACTACGCGCGCTGCTGGGTCCCTACTGTCATCCTCACCATATACAGTCATCTCCTTATTCCTCTCGGTTGCTGACCATGTTGACAACACCGGAGGGTGGCGCCGCGGCGAGCGAACCAAGGCGGAGGACGATGGTGAGGCCTCGGACGGGAACGAACAGGAGCCGGGGAAGATCACAGCCAGCCGTGGGAGGTGGGAGCAGGCGGTCCCGCCGGCGCTGGTTTGGCTTTGGCGGCTCGAGGAAGAAGAGACTGAAGAAACGCGACAGACGTTGAATGTCAATCCAACGGTCAAGGTTGGCACAATCGTTTGTTGACTAAGCGGACACCAAGTAGCATATTTTTTTTATATATAGGGAGAAAACTGCGAGGAAAATGCGTTCGTCTGCCGTCCTCCTCACATGGAACGTTCGCCACATAAGTGACTAGCACCCTTGGTTTTCAACCGAGAGGTCTTGGGTTCGAGTCCCAGGAACTCTCAATTTTGTCCGCCTTCCTTCCTCGCAAAAAAAGGGAAAGAAAATCAAAGACTTGGGAAGGCGTACAGAACAAGCTAGTGTACCAGTAAAGAGACGTTGCCGAGTTTTAGAAAAAAGAAAGACATGCTCCTGTAGCTGGTTCGAATCCAAACCTAGACTATGACTATATATGGTGCTATGCTACTCTGCAAGTAATGAAACTGACATATCCAACGTTTGCTTCTCCTCTTCTCTACTTACTCTGCCTAGCATCAGAAGCTCTGGCCGCAGCAACCATGTCCGCTGGCTGCTCGTCCACCTGCTCTTCAGCAGGCAACAACCAGATATGCGCCAAGTCGCCAGCCGTACCATCGCCTGTGGGTCTCATCACACCCCCACCGGCACGCGTACCGCAGCCGATTGCTCATCGCAACCCGCTGCCGTTGGTGTGGTGCCACTGGTGCAAATCACGCGGAGTCATCCGTCGCGTCTCAACCACAATCCGCAACCATGGCCGAGTCTTCTACAAATGCCCGAATCATGGGGTAATAATATGTTTAAGTGTTATTCTGCTGCTTTCAGTTGCTGATTTTTTTAATAGTTTGGTTGATGATCTTCCAATTTGATTCGTGCAGAAAAGGGAAGATTCGTGTGATTTGTATTTCTGGGAAGTTGCTGATGTGGGGGAATGCAACTACGCTGATCATTTGGTTAGCCGAGGAATCCCAATACCAGCAGGTTGGGGTGTTGGACAAGTAACTGAAGGAACGGCAGAAGAGGAAGATGCAGAGCAGAAGGTTAAAGATGCAGTTCCTCTGATCATGGCCAAGCAATAGCTGCTGAACGACCTTGACAGCAATGAGGAGATGAAAGAGCTTGTGAAGATAATGGGCAAAATCGATGTGCTCTGTAGGATGATTGTCTCTTTATTTGCAGTGTATGTAGCACTCGTGATGTATTCAGTGGCTACGACATGAGCAATTTACTGAAACTAGTAATGAATGAAACCTGTGTAGAAGGCTGGGTGTAGTGTTGTGAAAATCTAATGATTTCTATTAACGGAAATCAGGGGGTATCCCCTTTTGCTCATAGAAATAAATAAATAGCAGAGGCCCTGTCAGGTCTGCTTTGTTCTCATTCGAAGACGTCGAGCAAATTGCAGTCCAACAGCAAACTATGTCATCAAATTCAAGTTTCACAGCCAAATATGAGTACAACTAAACAACAATGTCATCATGTTTTAGTTGTCATACAATCACAAAACAGAAATCAGCATACATAACAAGTGATGTTCTCACAGCAAAATACTAAAGAACATGTTCATCAGGTTTCAGTTGTCATAGCAAACACAATTTCACATAGTAGATAAAAAAACGTCTTCTGACAGGCAAATACGACAAAAGCAATGTAATCATCATCCGCAGCAGCGTCAACATCTTCGCCATGTGTATCAGTCTGAATCGTAATTCCCCACGGTGTCATCTTCTTCTTCGTCCTCAACGTCCTCGAACATTGGCTTCTTCTTGATCAACTCTTGTATGTCCATAGCACGACAGGCAATCTTTTCGCCGGCATCATTGACGTGATGGTTCTCAAAGATATTAGGAACATCTGTGTTATCTTGTACATCAGGAGCAGTGTAAGCATCATCTTGTTGTGCAACTTCATTAAACGAATTCCTCTGATCAAACCTTTGCAATACTCTCTAGTCATCGCTACGTGCAAATGTGTCTTCCAAGAAAAAATATCTGTGTTGCTTGATTTGCCAAAATAAAAGGCTCATTGGTCTAGCACGCCGCCTTGACATTGATGGATTTGAAATAATCATCAGCTCTGGGTTTTGCGATCCTGGAAAACAGGTTATACCAACGACAGCACAACAGAACCACACACCGATGATCCTCGAAACTGGAGATATACTGCAACTGAACAATGTCTGTTATGTTAGCATACATTTCAGTTGTCTCTTTGTCATACATATATGTGCTCTTGATGGCACTGTTTTGTGTCTTCCTGCCTTCGTCTCGTGCAAGGGTGTTGTAGCGCACATCTCCAACAACGCAAGATTCATAATGTCTTACCCGAGTATCAGGACCCATTGCTAGTGAGTAAAGGGCATCATCAACTGCCTGCCCATCCTCCCGCATCTTCTTAACCTATGGTTAGAAAATAGACAAGCTGATCATCTTATGTACTCAATATATTAAAAAAACTGACAGTGCACTTCAAAAGCTTACATGGTTCTTGAACCATTTCGCAAATCCTGCCATAACCAGTTTGTCAATGTTTCTTGGATTTTGCAGCAGTAACTCCTCTTTGTAGATGCTGCACAACATAGTGATCGCGTCAAACATCTAAATATATAAGAATGTGCTGCAAGTTTAGTAGATTACGATGTATAAGCTGCAGTACTGCACTTACTTGATATAAGGTAGTATCTCAGGACAGTTATTCAACACATACCAAACCATTTTGTCCAAATCTTTAGGTTTGTCCTCTTGTCGACTCTTCCCTGTAACTCGAACAGAATAATCGAAAACATTGAGCCCGGGATTGTCTTCACCCACCTCTTTGCTAAGCTGATCAGCTGTTTCAATGTATTTTGAGCAGAATGTCAACGCTTCTGTAGCAATGTAGGCCTCTGCAATGGAACCCTCGGGTCTAGCTCTGTTCCTAACATAGCCCTTGAAAGTGCCTAGCCGCCTTTCAATAGGGTACATCCAGCCATACTGTACTGGACCTCTAAGTAGTGCCTCATCAGGTAGATGAACATCCAAATGCACCATCACATCAAAGAAGGCTGGAGGATATATCTTCTCAAGGTCGCATAGGATAGTTGGTATCTTGTCTCTAAGACGCTCCAAAGCATCTATCCTGATATTCCTACTGCAGAGTTCCCTGAAGAATTGTCCCAACTCTGCAACTGCTCTGTATAAGTCAGGGCGGCCCAATCCTCTAAGGATAACAGGTAAAACCCTTTGAAGTAGGACGTGGCAGTCATGAGTTTTCAACCCTTGTACCTTGTTTCCATCTGCACTGACTCTCCTTTCAGGGTTGGAAGCAAATCCATGTGGGAATCTCACACGTGACAGGACCTCGCAGAATTCTTTTCTTTTTACCTTGTCCAAGACGTACACAGCTGGTGCCATATCCCGTGGTTTACCTTCATCTTGCACCTGCAAATCCTTTCTGATACCCAGGTGTGTCAAATCAATCCTAGATTTTAAGGTATCTTTCGTCTTGCCTTCAATATTAAGAAGTGTGCCGATAATGTTGTCACATATATTTTTCTCGATGTGCATCACATCAAGATTATGCCGCAGATCCAAATCTTTCCAATACTCCAAGTCCCACAAAGTGGACCTACGGGTAAACAATAATCTCTCTTCTACCCTGCCACGCTTCCTTTTCCCGCTACCATTACCAGGATGGTTTCCTGGTGTAATATGACTGACCTTCTCTAATTCCACTTGCAACTCATCGGCGGTGAGCCTCTTTGGCGCATCACGGTTTTCATGCTTTGCATTGAACACATGTCTTCGGTATTTTCTAGGATGCGGCTTGTCCTTGGCAAGGAAATGGCGGTGTCCAATGTAACAGATCTTGCTAAGTATTGCGTATGACAGCGGATTCCTGTCACAGCGAACACATGCATTGTAACCATGTGTCGTTCGCCCTGACATAGTGCCCAAAGCCGGATAATCATGGATGCACCAAATTATAACAGCACGCAGAAAGAAATCAGCTGGTGGGCTGCTATATAGGTCTCGAGTGAGAACACCCTTCCATAGCTGTTGAAGTTCCTCCACAAGAGGCTCCATGAACAAATCAAAATCCTTTCCAGGACTTTTTGGACCTGGGATGAGCAAGGCCATCATGTAGTTTGATTCTTTGGTGCAGACATTTGGAGGCATGTTGTAAGGGATAACAAGCACTGGCCACATGCTATATGTGGCGCTCTGGTGGCCAAATGGGTTAAATCCATCTGAAGCTAAGCCAAGTCTAATGTTTCTCGGGTCAGCAGCAAACTCTTTGTGTTTATCATTGAAGCTTTTCCACTCACTACCATGAGATGGATGGCTCATTACATTCTGATCTCTGTACTCCTGGTTCCTAGAATGCCACAGTACATCCTCTCTTGTTTCAGCATCATGAAACAACCTCTGCAATCTTGGTGTAATTGGAAAATGTCTCAGAACATTATGAGGAATCCTCTTCACAGCATCGCCATCTTTCCATCTTGATGATTTGCATTTCGGGCATTCACTTAAGTTGGCATAATCCTTCCGGAACAGAACACAATTATTCTTACAAACATGGATCATATCATATCCAATTCCAACTGCACGAAGGAAATTCTTCATTTTACTGTAGGTGTGTGGCAGCTCAGACGCATCTGGGAAAGATTTGCGGAAAGCAGCCAACATCGCATCGAATGATTTGTTGGTCATCCGCTCAGATGTCTTCACCTGAAGAAAGGTGACCATAGCTGAGAATACTGACAGCTTATTTCCTGGGGTGACAGCAACGTTGCATTGTTCCAACATGCGGGCCCACCGTTTTTCTTCTGCAGGTGAAAGTTCACGGAATGCACGAGCATTTCGTAGCATTGTTTCAATGTTGGTCAAACTCACTGGCTCCGCCACCACCACCTCCTCCTCCTCTTCCACCTGAGCATCAGGCAGATCAAGATGGTGATCTGCTGCTTCCACGTAGTCAATAACATTGACGTTCACAGCTTCACCATGATGAACCCACCTAGTATATGTGACCGACATCCCATACAAGTGTAGATGATTTTGCACAGTTGACTGGGGTCTTGTAACTGAATTCATACAACTGCTACACGGGCAGAGCACATCTGATTTCGGACCACCGTACTCAGCTCTGATAAAGTTCATGAAGTTTTCAACCCCCTCGACATATGCAGCGGAGAATCTTCGAGCAGAAGTTATCCAAGTCCTGTCCATCTGTTAGACATACAAATTAGTTCTTCTACTAGATATTACAGGAAAAACATATATGCTTTTTTATGAAGTCCAGAAAAAAATACCTAGGTCGATGTCTAAAGCTATGGCAAGATATTTGGACGAGCAGATCTAAGTAACGAAATATATGTAAAGCTAATTCAGCAAACAGATTTGAGTGCCAAATTATGGCAGGCTGTTTCAGCAGTCAATGAGGCCGAGCACACAGCCATCGAACTATCGAAGGCCATCGCAGCAACAAAGATCGAGTATAAAACGGTGTAGAGCTATTTCACCTAACAGATTGGCTACTAGACCATGGCAATCTACGTCACAATAAATATATGGCAGGATATTTTAGCAACTAATCGGCCTTGGCATGCCATCTCAGCTAAGCAGATTGAGTGCAGAACAGGGCAAGGAAGCTTCTTAAGCAGAGCATATTGACAGTAAACTACTTCGGCAAACAGTGAGATTAACAGCGTCTATCAGCTAACATTCAGCGCTACACCGACATGAACGGGACCTCAGTCTAGAATGCGTGTACCGTGGGAGAAGCTGAACGTCGCCAGCGGTGGCGGCGCTGACCGCCGTGCGCCTCCACAAGAACGTAGCCACAGGTGGTGGCGCGGCTAGAGGACGGCAGTCTACGAGAGCGTACTGTGGGAGCGAGAGGATCGCCGAGCCGCGGCGCCGACGTATCGGCGCAGCGGGGAGGGCGGCTTTGGTGGAGCGAATGGAGTGGAGGGGGACAGGGGGGAGGGGGTTTGGGGAATATTATTGGCTAGTTGGCCGAAGGGCGGTTGAATCGGATTTGGGGGGAATATTTGGGTGTTGGGGGGGGAGGATTTTCGCGCGGTGGGCGGTGGGAGTTTGGCGCATTTCTCCAAGTGCAGTCCCACGTGTCAGTGAAGAGGCAAGCCGAAGCGCGTTCTGTTTGCGTGAGCCGTGTGCAGGACTGAACGTGTGTGGGGTGCAATGCGACCGCGACAGGAGTGCTGTGAGTGTACCGCCTTTTTTTCCTTTTAAACTAGGTGCTTCGCCCCCTCAAAAAAAAAATTGTTGCTTCGCGCGATCCATCGATACTACTACTAGTAATCCGATAATCTCGACTAAAACGGCGCGGCCGGGTCTTTTCCCGCGCGATATGCTGGGAGGTTGGCTTAGTTGGTTTTTTAGGACGAGTAATGCTACACCTACGTAATCCCAGTTACGTAATTAACGTAATGTGAAACGTGTGAGCTGTTGATTGTAGATTGGGGGGAGGGAGGGGCCCACCACCATGAAAATCAGGGGAGGAGAGAGAGAGGCAATTTACGTTAACCCTTTCGTAGGTTCCCGTAGATGTAGAAAGATGTGAAATGCGTGAATGTGTAGTGGACGTACTATTGGAGTGCCTAAGATAATTTGTGTATGTATAGACCCTATGTGTTTATTTTACTTCGCATGTTAGATTTGTCTCGGTTCAATAAAAAGCAGAGTTGGTGATGATGGTGTGCCTGTCATCCTGCAATATAGGCCGTCCGATCTATATCTAACGGATAGGAAGGAAACTATGACAATTTACCCGCACTCCTCTCCACATTTGCAGATAAGGCTTTCCCTCGTTCATCCTTTTCTCCCACAAGATCTTGATCTTCCGTGCAACGCACGGGCATCTTGCTAGTACTCCTACAATATGTATATTATTGTGAAAGTTCATATACACCGGCCGAGATTAATGCAAACACGACAGATTTTCATTACATTTTGAACTTTTATAGGACAGAAAAATAAAAGAAATCCGACCCTAAACCTATTCTACGGCGGCGACCGACGTCCTCCATCTGCGATCTCTATGTACGGGGGCGGGGTTCAAGACCCGTGAAGTGAAGGTGCGGTCTCCGGCGAGGAAGAGTAGAACACAGGATACGGACCGGCCAGTTGGCACACCATGCCCTGCCGCCTCCCATGCCCTACTCATCCTCGGAGGAGTCCCCGACCTCGGCGGCGCCGGACGTTGGACGGCGGCAAGTAGGATGCGTGGCTGACGGTGCTCCCGTCGTCGGCCGCCAGCGTGGCCACCGCTTGTGCGGTCGCGTCCACATCCGGCTACGCCGCTATTGCGTCGCGAGAGGCGACTTGAGCGAGGGCGGCGACCTCGAGCTTCATCCCCGAAGACAAGCTCTCCCGCAGAGCGTTCGCACTTGCGGTCGTGGCGGATGTGGTGCCAGGTAGGAGGACGATCCGCTATGGTGTGGAAGTAGTGCATTCCGGTGAGGCCAAGCGTCCGGGTGCGTCATTAAGTCGCCGGAGTTGGTTCCTCGGGCACCGAGCCTCTTAATGACGACATACGAACGGACGGCATGAATGTGGGCAGCTGGCGCCGGCTGGGAACGCACCGCGCGACGACGCGAGGGACGACGGTTTTGGTGTGCCAGGGTAGTCAGCTGCGGTCGTGGCAACATTGGAGATGCCCTTTGCTCACATGCGATCCCCGCATGTCATTGAAAAAGCAAGACGACCCGGCATGGTCTCAGGTCCAGAGGATGCAGTTGGCCGCGCTGCACCACTCCGCGGATGCGTCGCGGCGCCCCGTGCATCCTCGACGAGCCGGGTGTTGGGGTGTGTTTGGATTGTGGCCAAAGTGCACCTTACCAAAATTTTGGTCATGACCCAAAGATTGGTCTTTGTTTGGATGGTTGCCATTTTTTTGGCATGCCAATGAACTCTAGCCAACTCTAGTTCATTTTTCTTGCCAATGTCGGCCAAATCATGGGCAACCAATACCTCAACCAAAATTTTGGTCATGACCCAAAGATTGGTCTTTGTTTGGATGGTTGCCATTTCTTTGGCATGCCAATGAACTCTAGCCAACTCTAGTTCATTTTTCTTGCCAATGTCGGCCAAATCATGGGCAACCAATACCTCAACCAAAATTTTGGCTACCCAATGCTTTGATGGGGCAACCTTGGGCACAAACCAAACATACCGTTGGTCGTGCCACAGCACTAACGCCACCCTCGGCACACTGAAACCGACCGTGTCTAGCGACGATATGAGCGTGTCGCTCACCGCGGTCGCCGTGTCCAGAGGCGGTGCTGGAGCTGCGCCCCGTTGTTGGCCCCAACGACCCACATGAACGGTTGTCGGTGGCGAGGAGGTCGTGGGCCAGCTCCTCCATTGGACTAGTCTGCGCTACGTCGTCCCGACGGGTGTGCCCCACATGTCGGTTTCCCTGTTTTCCCGGCCATATTCGAGCGTCAGTGCTCCGCGTTGCGCATTAGGCCTTTCACTATGTAGGCCAAGCGAGACAACTTATTGTTTATTTGAGCCGTTCAAGTATAATCATGTGGCGTTTGCTTATTTCTCATTCCTCTCCAACCCTCTTCTCCATCGATCATGTCGCCCTCCAGTCGAGTCCATCCTCCCGCATGCCTCATTTGAACATTCCGCCGAGTATCATTCGCATGTACCCACCCTAGTCCTCTTTCAATAGATCTCCGGACCCCGAGATGAAATCGAGAGGGAACGAGTGGGGGCACGTGATACCTAAGGCGGATTCAAAATTTTGAACCGGTGATCATAGCATCCGCAAATCATATATAAAGGGTATTCAATGTTCGTTTCGTTTTTGAACGTACAATATACTCCCCCTATCCTTTCTAGTTTACATATAAGTTTTATGTGTAGTCAAAGTATCTCTACTTTGATCAAAAAGGTATCAACATTCAACAACGCCCAATCAATATTGTTAGATTCGTACGTACTCCTAGATTTGTACTCGAGATGGTTTCCAATTTGACTATTGACAAGATTAATAGTACATGAGATGTATAATGTGAAAATTATATCATTGGAAACTCCTTTCACATACGAATTTGACCGTATGCTTTGTGTAAGTTGCATGTCATATATTATTACTCTAACATTTGGTCAAAGTTAGCCTCGAAAAACGCATTAGACCCTGTATGCTTTGTGTAAGTTGCATGTCATATATTATTACTCTAACATTTGTGTAAGTTGCATGTCATATATTATTACTCTAACATTTGGTCAAAGTAGTATAGTGGAAGTGGATCCTCTGACGTAGGTATCCCTGCCTTACCCTCCCTTTCGGTCACTTACTGGCGGACCCCATGCTTGCTAGGCCCCGCATGTCAGTTACTCAATGGGTTCGGCCACGTCAGGGGATCCTCATCCGTAGTATACTCCCTCTGTTTTTATTTACTCCGCATAAAACGGAGGGAGTGGTGGTATAATAAATGACGCGGGCGGGGAGGGGGAGGGACGTCGGTTTGCTCTCAACTGCGGTCCCACAAGCGAGCGAAAACGCAAGACGAAGCGCGTTCCATTCGGTGAGCGACGTGGAGGGTCCAGCGTGCCGGGCTGCAACGCGAACGCGACAAGAGCGATGTACAGTCAAAACCGATTGACCGGTCGTCACCGGAACCACTATTCACACCAGAACCTTCGCTGCTCGGCCTACGCCAGCCACTGCCCTAAAACCACACCAAATCTCCAGCCCATTCCCCCACCTTTCGATCCCCTAGCCCGCATCAAGCGTCCCCTAGTTCGCCGGAAAGCCATGGTGCGCCGCAAGATCACTTACTACAAGATGCTGACGCCGGAGCGCCGCGCAGAAATCGCGGCGGCGGTCGGCGCCACAGACCTCCGTTCCCAAGCTCGCTTTGCGGCGGGCCAATCCCCGAGTTCTCTGGAGCCAAGCTACGAGGAGGAGGAAGCCGATCCAATGTTCATGGCGGAGGTCGCGGCGCAGAAGGCCCCCGATGGGTATGAGACGATGGACGTCGACTTCGTGCCGGCGTCCGAGTCCCCCATGGTGCAGGCGGACCAGCGGTTCAACATGGCGATACTAAAGGAGGACCGGGAGGCAGAGGCTCAACTCGACGCGGAGCGCGCGCATGCCGCTGCCATCGAGGCTCTCCTGCAGGCGGAACCGGATGTCGTGGATGTGAACCGGGCGGCGGAGGCTCAACTTGAGGCGGAGCGCGCGGATGCCGCTGCCATCGAGGCCCTCCTGCAGGCGGAACCGGACGTCCTGGACTTGAACCGGGCGGCAGAGGCTCGACTCGACGCAGAGCGCGCGGATGCCGCTCTCATCGACGCCCTCCTGCAGGCGGAACCGGACGTCCTGGACTTGAACCGGGCGGCGGAGGCTCGACTCGACGCGGAGCGCGCGGATGCCGCTGCCATCGAGGCCCTCCTGCAGGCGGAACCGGACGTCCTCGACTTGAACCGGGCTGTGCTCTCGTCCGTGCAGAGCGCCCGCACGCTCCGCTTGAACGAGTAGCTGGAGGCCGAGGACAACCACGGTGCGGAGACACACGTCGGCAGCGACGGCTGGTTCGCGCCGGCAGCCAAAGACGACGAGGCCGTCTCTTTCCGCGAGCAGTGATAGTTTTTCTTTATGTTGTTGTTTTTATGGATCTTTTGCTGTGTAAAAACATATATTTGTTATGCAAGTCGCCTGACTTGGGTCAGTCTACCATTTCAGGCGGTTGGATGAATATCCTACGTCTCCTAACCCTTCTTTCCTTCTTCCTCACCTCTTCTTCTTCCCCAACAGACCACCGCACGGGCCGTACGGATACTCCCCAACATGCGGTTGGATAAACATACTCTATGAACGAAAATTATGTGTCAGCGATAGGATGGCTGAGTTTGGTTTGTTCACATGCGACAGCACGTGTCAGTGAGGGTGCGTTCCCTTGGTTGGGTTTGCGGCGTGCAGGAGCGACTGTGTGAGGGTGCGGTGCGACCGCGGCGTGCAGGAGCGACCGTGTGAGGGTGCGGTGCGACCGCGACAGCCGTGCGCAAGTGTACCTCCTTCTCATTTTGAAAACTTTAGGCAAGCTTGGCAAAAATGTGTGGCGAAGTTTGGCAATGCAAGGCCTAGACCCAAACAGGATAAGTACGTACGTACTAGGAGTACTAGTGTTAAAAAAGAAAGGCGGGGTTTTCCTTCGCGGGATTTAATCGATACAAATCCTCGTTTCACGTGTCAATTAATGCGTATTTTTTCTCCAAAGACCAAAGAGCTAACCATCTCACTCCTCATCGCTTGATTAATGCAGCGCCATGCAAACCAACCTTCTCACTTCCGCATGCATGCAGGGGATATTAATGTCCTTGGTTGCTAACCCCATCAATTTTGCCTCGATTAGTGTTAGTGGCCCTTTGCAAATTGTAATTTTGATATACTGGCCTTGTGTACAAAAAAATGGAGGTAGTAACTATATTTGACTTCCTTCCCCATTGCGGTGACGTCGACGATATCTTTTTTTGGTGGTTTGGCGAAGTGCGTTCGACGGAGAACACCATTGAGGGAGACCACGGTAAGTCGTTCGCAAGTGCCGCCTGCAAGCCGAGACAACCGCCTTATTTGCATCCAGGAAGTCCTTTACTAGTACTACTAGGAGTACTAGTGCGGTGAGATGGTTTCTCGAAGAAGACGATGGAGAAGCGGAGTCAGCGAAGAGTGAAATGATGGTTGCTTCGTCCGTGCTTTTGTGATTTGACGCCTCACTGCTTTGTGATTTGTGATAGAAGGGACAGGGGAGTAGACTCTGTGCTCTATACTGTACTACATGCGTCCAAGCATGGGAGAAAGAGGAGAGACGTTGCATTTTTCTATTCCTTCAATCAATCAATCAGGGAGCTTCGGTTCCATCTTTTTGGCTTTGGCAACACCGTCCACAATGGTTCCCACGATGCCAAAAGCTATTTTCACATTTGGCTACACATTGTGGATGCCCTTAACCGTACCACTTGGTTTTGCTCCTGTGTGCTATCTATACAAATCTCAATTATATTGATCTAAAAAATTATAGAATCAAGATTAGTAAAAAGGAGGTGATTTTGCCGCGTGGATGGCGGGGGAGGTTTCTTATTTGAGCAATGCTACATCCACGTAATGGCTTACGTAAAGTTACAAACTGATGTGATGTGGGACTATTTGATTGGATTAAAGGAGAGGATTAGGCCCACCCCACCTGAAAATCAGGGGGGCATATATAGATTAGATGGAAAGTATACGTAGCAGCTACGTAGCCCTTTGTAAGTCTAGGATTAGGCTTCTTATTTTCGGAGGTCGTTGTCCTGGCGGTTTGCTAACATGCGATCCCACGTGTTTGATCATTCAGTGTAAAAGAAAATTGAGCGTCGTACGAACTTGTCATGGCGAAGAATAAAAGTGACAGACTGCATAATAAAGGTTGCTATCACAAGGGGCAATATGACGTGATGTTCTTTTGCACCAAGGGATTGAGCATACAACCAAAAAGCGCATGGCAATCTCTGCTTCCCTCTGTGAAGGGTCTATCTTTTACTTTTATGTATTTACTTTCATGCAAGAGTCAAAGTTTTTCTCTCTATTCCTTTTTATTTTTCTCTTTTGGCAAGCATCATGTGGTGAGCAAAGATCTAGGAACATATATCCAGTTGGATATGGGTAGCATGAGTTATTATTGTTGACATCACCCTTGAGATGAATACGTTGGGAGGCGAAATTACAAGCCCCTATCTTTCTATGTGTCCAGTTGAAACATTTTGCTCATGTGTATGCGGTAAGTGTTAGCAATCATAGAAGACTATATGATGGTTGAGTATGTGTAGCTCTTACTTAGACTCTGTTGAATAAGTTGAATTGCAATTGTTTGGTGACTAAGAATATAGTTTGTTGAGTTTCAAGATAATTCATTGTATGAACCTTAGCATGTGAATTGGTTGCTACTTTAACATGAGAAATTTTATGATAAAGAATTGCAATTATGATGCTAGGAAAAGTGGTTGAAATAATAATTGATCAAACTTGCGCACTTTGCTAGCATTCACACTTGATAAATTATTTCTTTTATCATTTACCTACTCGAGGATGAGTAGGAATTAAGCTTGGGGATGCTGATAAGTTTCCAACATATCTATAATTTATGAAGTATTCATGCTGTTATATTATCATTCTTGGATGTTTTACAATCATTTTATTGCAACTTTATATCATTTTTTGGGACTAACCTATTAACCTAGTGCCCACTGCTAGTTGTTGTTTTTTGCTTGTTTTTTACATCGTAGGAAATCAATATCAAACGGAGTCCAAACACCACAAAACTTTTTGTTGATTTTTTGGGGCCAAAAGACATCCAATGGGCCAGAGCAGCACCTGGGGGTGCCCCGAGGGGGCATAACCCACCAGGGCGCGCCCAAGTGGGTTGTGCCCACCTCGGTGGCCTCCCACACCCCTTCTCCGCCCTATAAATTCCCAAATATTCCAAAAACCCTCGGGGTAACCCTAGATCGGAAGTTCCACCGCGGAAAGCCTCTGTATCCACGAAAACCAATCTAGACCCCGTTCCGGCACCCTGCCGGAGGGGAGGAATCGGCACCGGTGGCCATCTTCATCATCCCGGCGGCCACCATGATGAGGAGGGAGTAGTCCACCCTCGGGGCTGAGGGTTTGTACCAGTAGCTATGTGTTTAATATATCTCTCTCTCTCATGTTCTTGAGATATCACAATCTTGATGTATCGCGGGCTTTGTTAATATAGTCGGATCATATGGTGTTTTCCCCTCTCTATCTTATGATGAATTGAGTTTTCCCTTTGAGATTTCGTTTTATCGGATTGAATACTTTTATGGATTTTAGAACACTTGTTGTATGTCTTGCTATGAATACCCTTGGTGACAATGGGGTATCGTATTGATTCACTTCATATATGTTTTGCCACTCAACTCGGATTCCTGAGGTGACATTGGGGTAATCTATGCATAGGGGTTGATGCACGTTCTTGTCTTTGTTTCTCCGATAGAAATCTTGGGGCACTCTTTGAGGTTCTTTGTGTTGGATTCAATATTACCAATCTGAATTTGCTTTGGTGTTATTTTAGTACGAACTCTTGGATAGATCGATTGGAAAGAATAGCTTTGAGGTGGTTCCGTACCCTGCAAACAATTTATTCTTATGTTCTTCGCTAGATAAGAACTTTGGAGTGATTCTTCATCACACGTGAGGGATGTTTATATGATCCAATTATATTAGCTTTGTTGAGAGATTGCACTAGCGAAAGTATGGACCCTAGGCCTCATTTTCAAGCATTGCATTGCCGTTTGTGCTCCGTTTTATCAATTGCTACCTTGCTGTTTTTATTTATTCAGATTATAAAAATATATTTCTACCATCCATATTACACTTTTATTACCATCTCTTCGCCGAACTTGTGCACCTATACAATTTGCCATTGTATTGGGCGTGTTGGGGACACAAGAGATTTCTAGTATTTGGTTGCAGGGTTGTTTGAGAGAGACCATCTTCATCCTACGCCTCCCATAGATTGATAAACCTTAGGTCATCCACTTGAGGGAAAATTGCTACTGCCATACAAAACTCTGCGCTTGGAGGCCCAACACGAGTCTACAAGAATAAAGTTGCGTAGTATACATCAATCCTATATAGAAATTTCGAAGCAAAATATTTGCATCCCCTTTTAGGTTGCTAATGCAATAGGATTCCATTAGCCTATACCAAGCATCTTTCAAATTTACTCCTTGTCTCTACTTGAAGTATAAAAATTTGGAGACAAAGGAGGAGTAATCATGCTAGCCATAGTAACAAGGTAGGCAAGCAAGATGACACACGAAAAACAGATCTGACGAGAAAACGGCGAACGAAAAAGAAGGCGAATAAAACGGCAAATTTTGTGAAGTGGGGGAGATGAAAACGAGAGGCAAATGGCAAATAATGTAAATTGCAAGGAGATGAGATTTTTGATTAGGAACCTAATAGATGTTGATGATGTCTGCTCGGCAACGGCGCCAGAAATTTCCTTTTAATAGCTCGTATCCGCGTCGGTATTTTCCCCAAAGAGGAAGGGATGATGCAGCACAGCTTTGGTTGGTATTTCTCTCAGTTATGAAACCAAGGTTATCAAACCAGTAGGAGAACCAAGCAACACTATGTAAACAGTACCTGCACACAAAGAACAAATCCTCGCAACCCAACGCGTAAGAGGGGTTGTCAATCCCTCCTTGGTAAAGGGATAGATTAAATAGTATGAGTTTGGATAAATAGATCTGAATAAAGCACGAAATAAAAGAGGCAAATAAAAAGTGCAACAGATATTTTTGGGTTTTTGGAATAATAGACCTGAAAGCAAAAGCGAATAAAAAGAAGGTCGGAAAACAATATGATAAAAGATAGACCCTAGGGCCGTAGATTTCACTAGTGTCTTCTCTCGAGAAAATAGCTTACGGTGGGTAAACAAACTACTATTGGGCAATTGATAGAACATCGAATAATTATGATGGTATCCAGGCAATGATCATTATATAGGCATCACGTCCAAGATTAGTAGACCGACTCTTGCCTGCATCGACTACTATTACTCCACACATCGACAGCTATCTGCTACCTCTTGAGCACTGCGTTGGTTTCCCCTTGAAGAGGAAAGGGTGACGCAGTAAAGTAGCATAAGTATTTCCCTCAGTATTTGAGAACCAAGGTATCAATCCAGTAGAGGTCACGCTCAAGTCCCTTGCACCTACACAAACAAATAAGAACCTCGCAACCAACGCGATAAAGGGGTTGCCAATCCCTTCACGGTCACTTACGAGAGTGAGATCTGATAGAGATGATAAGATAATATTTTTGGTATTTTTATGATAAAGGGTAAAAGTGAAGAAAGCAAGCAAACAGTAATGGAAATAACGGGAGATTAATATAATGGAAAATAGACCCCGGGCCATAGGTTTCACTAGTGGATTCTCTCAAGAGCATAAGCATTACGGTGGGTGAACGAATTACTGTCGAGCAATTGATAGAATTGAGCATAGTTATGAGAATATCTAGGTATGATCATGTATATAGGCATCACATCCGTGACAAGTAGACCGACTCCTGCCTGCATCTACTACTAGTACTCCACATATCGCTATCCAGCATGCATCTAGAGTATTAAGTTCATAAGAACGGAGTAACGCTTTAAGCAAGATGACATGATGTAGAGGGATAAACTCATGCAATATGATATAAACCCCATCTTTCTATCCTCGATGGCAACAATACAATACGTGTCATTTCCCCTACTGTCACTGGGATCGAGCACCGCAAGATTGAACACAAAGCTAAGCACTTCTCCCATTGCAAGAAAGATCAATCTAGTAGGCCAAACCAAACTGATAATTCGAAGAGACTTGCAAAGATAACCAATCATACATAAAGGATTCAGAGAAGATTCAAATATTGTTCATAGATAATCTTGATCATAAACCCACAATTCATCGGTCTCGACAAACACACCGCAAAAGAAGATTACATCGAATAGATTTCCAAGAGAATCGAGAAGAACTTTGTATTGAGATCCAAAGAGAGAGAAGAATCCATCTAGCTAATACCTATGGAGCCGAAGGTCTGAGGTAGACTACTCACACATCATCGGAGAGGCTATGGTGTTGATGTAGAAGCCCTCTGTGATCAATGCCCCCTCCGGCAGGACGCCGGAAAAGGCCCCAAGATGGAATCTCACGGGTACAGAAGGTTGCGGCGGTGGAATTAGGTTTTCGTGGCTCTCTCTGATGGTTTGGGGGTACGTAGGTATATATAGGAGGAAGAAGTAGGTCGGTGGAGCCACGAGGGGCCCACGAGGGTGGAGGGCACGCCTGGGGGGTAGGCATGCCCCCTGCCTCATGGCTTCCTTGTTGGTTGCTTGACGTCCACTCCAAGTCCTCTGAATCACCTTCGTTCCAAAAATCACGTTCCCGAAGGTTTCACTTCGTTTGGACTCCGTTTGATATCCTTTTTCTGCGAAACACTGAAATAGGCAAAAAAACAGCAATTTGGGTTGGGCCTCCGGTTAATAGGTTAGTCCCAAAAATAGACAAACACACCGCAAAAGAAGATTACATCGAATAGATCTCCAAGAGAATCGAGGAGAACTTTGTATTGAGATCCAAAGAGAGAGAAGAAGCCATCTAGCTAATAACTATGGACCCGAAGGTCTGAGGTAAACTACTCACACATCATCGGAGAGGCTATGGTGTTGATGTAGAAGCCCTCCGTGATCAATGCCCCCTCCTGGTTAAGATCCTGGACATCTTCTGTGCTGATTGACATGCAAGTAGTGTGTGTTGCTTTCTGGTTAATATACAAGTAATGTGTGATTAGAATTTGTTTGTATACTTCAGGTACGAGGAGAGGGGAGTACCACAATGAAATGCAGTCGGGTTTGAGAAATAATAGTTCATACAATCAAATTTGAGGCCTGTCGTCCATCTTCAGAGGTTTATCCGCGAACAATTTTAAAAGTTCACTTCTTATAGGGAAAAGGTGAGTGCCAAAATCCTGAACCTCTGTTCATTTTAGCTCTTCAAGGACCTGATTTAGCTTGCCCTGTGATTTTCATCTGGTGAATCACAAGCTAAAAGCATTCTATTGTTTGCCTACAACAAATCCTTTAGAAAAAAATGCTTCCAACAAATGTTTATATTATCAAATCCTCTGAAGTAGGAACACAGCAAACAACACCATATGGCAGTTTAGCACTACATTTATGATCAATTTCTCTGAAATAGGTACAAAGCAAATTACATGAAATTTATCCGAAATTAGGAGCTGTTTTTAACTACTGACATGAAATGCATTTTGAATTAATTAACAAGTATGCGTTCAACTTTAGTAGTGCTTGTGCAAGTCAGCTGTGTTATGCCAATCACAAACTGAAAGGCTCACACATATGGAAAAATGACATCGCCTATGGGCTGTGCATACTTAATGCGTCAATAGGAGTAGGATCATGTCATGCACATCCGCTTGTGAGTTGTGAATAAATGGACTAATAAATATTCTCAATTATCACATGCAAGAAATCTGATAGTAGTTTTCCTGTGTTGCTGTAGTTTGATTGTGTTTTTATTCTGTTGTCATGAAAGTTAACAATGGGTTCTGGCTTATTCAGAGGTTCTATCCATAGAAGTAAAGAGTTTGCCTGAATCCTTCTCGTGGAAGTTGTGCAGAATCCAAGACAATTTCTTCTCCTCATAATCACTTTGGTGTCCTACTATTGAACCAACTATATACACCACTCTGGTACATCCACTGTCCACTTATCTTCTCCTACATATTTGTTCGTATCTAATTCTTAGGTGGCTCGTAACTGGAAAGCACTAACAAGACCCTCTTTCTGATATCTCCAATTTTGACCCACACTCAAGAAAGAATACAGGTAGAGCTACTCTTGACTACCTCTCTATATATATGTATTGCAGGGGTTAGTACTGTTGGACTTTTTTGTTCAGTTAACAAAAAATGTTAAAACTATGTGTATGGATGTCCAGCAGTGCAAACGATGATATGAGCTATGTATATCTTTAGATATCACTTTGTGCTTCAGTATAAAGCATAACATCCTGATGTAATAAGTAATATGGGGCATATATTAGAAGTGGTTTATGGAGCAAAATAATTTCTATGCAAGCATGTTGTATTTATTACATTATCGTGAGATTTTGTTCTGCCCTGCACATGTGTATACAATAAATGGTAAAAAGAAGTGTACACGTGTTGCTAGATAATTCTATTGGCATGCATGACCAGCAATTCGAGAATAGTGTCAAAACAACCTATTTATTGTATATTTTTATTAGTGGGATATTTTATATTGTATATTCTAATTGTGTGCCTTCAATAACTAAAGGTGGAACCATTTACCATGATTTGATTGTATTCTCACCGCATTCTTGATTTTCAAAGATGTGCTTATCATTGTAATTTGGGAAATGTATAAACAAAATCCATGTAACTGTTGGCCCAGACGAACTCTGATTGCCACACAGGTAAGTACCGACCTAGCATATAAAATTCAGGCTGTTAGCTTTGGTAATGAATTGTCAGCAATGTGTAATGATCCACATTGGAAAAATATGTTCAGTTGGTACGGCAATAAAAAATGTCAAAATTATTGATCATACAGTTGGATTAGCTATCTCATGGGCTTCAACCTTTGTATGTTGCTTCTCTTTAGATTATATTGCTCTATTAACTTCATTTTCTTCTTCTTCTCTAATGATATACTCATGTCAGCATTTTTCTGTTGTTCTAGATTGCCGAGATGAATGGATGGTGCATGGCTAAGTTGATTGCAAGGTGGAAAATGGGGCTAGTAGCAGATAGTTGTCCACTAATGTTATATAATTTCGTTGTCATGGTCAATGTATAGAAATCATGTATATATACTTTGGATTGTGTCCATGTAATGCAACCTATTCTATTTAATATATGAGATCTTTCTTTTTACCGGATCTGGGTTCATGTGTACTATCAATTTTGGTGTAGTAATTATTGTTAGTAATATATAAAATAATAATAGAGAACGTTTGTATGAATTTGTTATGTGCATTTCAAAATCTGTGTGTGTAGGTTCCCAGCAACATGTAGGGTATGCACCAACGCATACTAAGTGTTGTTAGGCTGCAACTATATACGTTGCTATCTTGCAATGCTTCCTCACATCGATTACCAACGCAACTATATCCGTTGGTGTAGGCCCTTGCAACACCACCAACGGCAACGCATAATAATCCGTTGGTGTAGACCTTAGCAACGACTATATGGGCATACAACAATGCATCGATGCGTTGCTAAAGGGAGGTTCCTGTTGTAGTGATTGCAATCTATATCAAGAACAATGAAATCTACGGGCACATAATTCCTATTTGCAACAATAAGAACATCATTAATTCTTCCCATAGGTTTCTTGATAGTGGAATCCGCAAGATGCAAGCTTAAAGAGCAATCATCAAATTCATGGAAACCTAACAAATCACACAAAGTTTTTGGAATCGTGGAAACACTAGCACCCAAATCACACAAAGCATAGCATTCATGATTGTTAATTTTAATTTTAGTAGTAGGTTCCCATTCATCATAAAGTTTTCTAGGTATAGAAACTTCCAACTCAAGTTTATCTTCATAAGATTGCATTAAAGCATCAACGATATGTTTAGTAAAAGCTTTATTTTGACTATAAGCATGAGGAGAATTTAGCATGGATTGCAACAAGGAAATACAATCTATCAAAGAGCAATTATCATAATTAAATTCCTTGAAATCCAAAATAGTGGGTTCATTGCTATCTAAAGTTTTAACCTCTTCAATCCCACTTTTACCAATTTTTGCACCAAGATCTAAAAACTCCGAATTTTTGGGACGCCTTCTAACTAAAGTTGACACATCTCGAGTCCCATCATTATCAAGATTCATATCGCAAAACAAAGATTTAACAGGGGACACATCAATAACTTTTAGATCTTCATCTTTATTCTCATAAAAATTAGAAGAACACACTTTCACAAAGCAATCTTTCTTAGCACGCATCCTAGCGGTTCTTTCTTTGCACTCATCAATGGAAATTCTCACGGCTTTGAGAGACTCATTGATATCATGCTTAGGTGGAATAGATCTAAGTTTAAAAGAATCAACATCAAGAGAAATTATATCCACGTTCCTAGCCAATTCATCGATCTTAGGCAATTTTTCTTCAAGCGAGGCATTGAAATTCTTTTGCGAATTCATAAACTCTTTAACCCTAGTCTCAAAATCAGAGGGAAACTTATTAAAATTTCCATAAGAATTGTTGTAGGAATTACCATAATTATTAGAGGAATTACTAGGATACGGCCTAGGATTAAAGTTTCCTCTATAAGCGTTGTTACCAAAATTATTCCTACCAACAAAATTCACATCCATAGATTCATTATTATTCTCAATCAAGGTAGACAAAGGCATATCATTGGGATCAGAAGAAACACTCTTATTAGCAAACAATTTCATAAGTTCATCCATCTTTCCACTCAAAACATTAATTTCTTCTATCGCATGCACTTTTTTACTAGTAGATCTTTCAGTGTGCCATTGAGAATAATTAACCATAATATTATCAAGGAGTTTAGTAGCTTCTCCTAAGGCGATTTCCATAAAAGTGCCTCCCGCAGCCGAATCTAAAAGATTTCTAGAAGCAAAATTCAATCCGGCATAAATTTTTTGTATAATCATCCATAAGTTCAAACCATGAGTAGGGCAATTACGTATCATTAATTTCATTCTCTCCCAAGCTTGTGCAACATGTTGATGATCAAGTTGCTTAAAATTCATAATATCATTTCTAAGATAGATGATTTTAGCGGGAGGAAAATACTTAGAGATAAAAGCATCTTTGCACTTATTCCAAGAATTAATACTATTTTTAGGCAAAGACGAAAACCAAGTTTTAGCACGATCTCTAAGAGAAAATGGAAATAGCTTCAATTTAACAATATCATTATCCACATCTTTCTTCTTTTGCATATCACACAAATCAACAAAGCTATTTAGATGGTAGCGACATCTTCACTAGGAAGGCCGGCGAATAGATCTTTCATGACAAAATTCAGCAAAGCAGCATTAATTTCACAAGATTCGGCTTCGGTAAGGGGAGCAATCGGAGTGCTAAGGAAATCATTGTTGTTGGTATTGGCAAAGTCACACAATTTAGTATTATCTTGAGCCATCGTGACAAGCAAGCAATCCATTACACGAGCAAACAAGAAGCAAGCGAGAAAGAGGGCGAACGGAAAAGAGAGGGCGAATAAAACGGCAAGGGTGAAGTGGGGGAGAGGAAAACGAGAGGCAAATGGCAAATAATGTAATGCGAGGGATAAGAGTTTGTGATGGGTACTTGGTATGTCTTGACTTGACTTGGCGCACACCTCCCCGGCAACGGCGCCAGAAATCCTTCTTGCTACCTCTTGAGCACTGCGTTGGTTTTCCCTTGAAGAGGAAAGGGTGATGCATTAAAGTAGCGTAAGTATTTCCCTCAGTTTTTGAGAACCAAGGTATCAACCCAGTAGGAGGTCACGCTCAAGTCCCTTGCACCTACACAAACAAATAAGAACCTCGCAACCAACGCGATAAAGGGTTGCCAATCCCTTCACGGTCACTTACGAGAGTGAGATCTGATAGAGATGATAAGATAATATTTTTGGTATTTTTATGATAAAGGGTAAAAGTAAAGAAAGCAAGCAAACAGTAATGGGAATAATGGGAGATTAATATGATGGAAAATAGACCTGGGGGCCATAGGTTTCACTAGTGGCTTCTCTCAAGAGCATAAGTATTACGGTGGGTGAACGAATTACTGTCGAGCAATTGATAGAATTGAGCATAGTTATGAGAATATCTAGGTATGATCATGTATATAGGCATCACGTCCGTGACAAGTAGACCGACTCCTGCCTGCATCTACTACTATTACTCCACACATCGACCGCTATCCAACATGCATCTACAGTATTAAGTTCATAAGAACGGAGTAACGCTTTAAGCAAGATGACATGATGTAGAGGGATAAACTCATGCAATATGATATAAACCCCATATTTTTATCCTCGATGGCAACAATACAATACGTGTCGTTTCCCCTACTGTCACTGGGATCGAGCACCGCAAGATTGAACCCAAAGCTAGGCACTTCTCCCATTGCAAGAAGGATCAATCTAGTAGGCCAAACCAAACTAATAATTCGAAGAGACTTGCAAAGATAACCAATCATACATAAAAGAATTCAGAGAAGATTCAAATATTGTTCATAGATAATCTTGATCATAAACCCAAAATTCATCGGTCTCGACAAACACACCGCAAAAGAAGATTACATCGAATAGATTTCCAAGAGAATCGAGAAGAACTTTGTATTGAGATCCAAAGAGAGAGAAGAATCCATCTAGCTAATAACTATGGAGCCGAAGGTCTGAGGTAGACTACTCACACATCATCGGAGAGGCTATGGTGTTGATGTAGAAGCCCTCTGTGATCAATGCCCCCTCCGGCAGGACACCGGAAAAGGCCCCAAGATGGAATCTCACGGGTACAGAAGGTTGCGGCGGTGGAATTAGGTTTTCGTGGCTCTCTCTGATGGTTTGGGGTACGTAGGTATATATAGGAGGAAGAAGTAGGTCGGTGGAGCCACGAGGGGCCCACGAGGGTGGAGGGCACGCCTGGGGGGGTAGGCATGCCCCCTGCCTCATGGCTGCCTTGTTGGTTGCTTGACGTCCACTCCAAGTCCTCTGAATCACCTTCGTTCCAAAAATCACGTTCCCGAAGGTTTCACTTCGTTTGGACTCCGTTTGATATCCTTTTTCTGCGAAACACTGAAATAGGCAAAAAAACAGCAATTTGGGTTGGGCCTCTGGTTAATAGGTTAGTCCCAAAAATAATATAAAAGTGTATAAATAAGCCCATTAAACATCCAAAACAGAATATATAATAGCATGGAACAATCAAAAATTATAGATACGTTGGGACGTATCACTATCAGCATGCATCTAGTGTATTAAGTTCATGGAGAAACGTAGTAATGCAGTAAGAACGATGACATGATGTAGACGAGATCTATTCATGTAGGAATAGCCCCCATCTTGTTATCCTTAATAGCAACGATACATGTGTGTCTTGCTGCCCCTTCTGTGACTAGAAAAGAACACTGCACGATCAAACCCATCACAAAGCACCTCTTCCCTTGGCAAGAAAAAATGATCTAGTCGGCATATCTAAACCAAAGATTCAAAGAAGAAATACGAGGCTATAAGTAATCATGCATATAAGAGATCAAAGAAGACTCAAATAACTTTCATGGATATAGATATGATCATAAACTCAAACTTCATCGGATCCCAACAAACACACTGTAGAAGGAGTTACATCAAATAGATCTCCAAGAGACCATTGTATTGAGAAACAAAACAGAGAGAGGAAGCCATCTTGCTACTGCCTACGGACCTGTAGGTCTATGATGAACTACTCACGCATCATCGGAGAGGCACCAATGAGGATGATGAACCCCACCGTGATGGTGTCTAGATTGGATCTCGTGGTTCTGGAACTTGCGGCGGCTGGAATTGTGTTTCGTCGACTCCCCTAGGGTTTCTGGAATATTTGGGGATTTATAGGGTGAAGAGGCGGTGTGAGAGGCCACCGAGGTGGCCAGAACCCACCAGGGCGCGCTTGGGCCCCCAGGTGGATTGTGCCCCCCTCAGGGCACCCCTATAGTACTTCTTTGGCCCATGTTGTTTTTCCGGTCCATAAAAATTCTCCAAAAAGTTCCGTTGCATTTGGACTCCGATTGGTATTGATATTCTGCGAAGTAAAAAAGAAGCAAAAAACAGCAACTGGCACTGGGCACTATGTCAATAGGTTAGTCCCATAAAATGATATGAAGTTGCTATAAAATGATTGTAAAACATCCAAGAATGATTATATAACAGCATGGAACAATAGAAAATTATAGATACGTCGGAGACGTATCAAGGAGGGGCTGACCACAAGACACCAGGGCGCGCCACCCCCCTCTGGCACGCCCTGGTGGGTTGTGGGGTCCTCGAGGCTCCGCTGACCCTAATTCCAACTCTAAAAATATTATTTTCAGAGAAAAAATAGGAGAGGAAGTTTCATCGTGTTTCATGATACGGAGCCGCTGCCACCTCTTGTTCTTCATCAAGAGGCCAGATCTAGAGCCCTTACGGGGCTCCAGAGAGGGGAACCTTCGGTCTTCATCATCACCAACCCTCTTTCATCACCAATTACATGATGCTCCCCACCGGGAGTGAGTAATTCCTTCGTAGGCTCGCTGGTCAGTGAGGGGTTGGATGAGATTCATCATGTAATCGAGTTCCTTTTGTTAGGGCTGGATCCCTAGTATCCACTATGTTCTGAGATTGATGTTGCTATGAGTTTGCTATGCTTAATGCTTTTCACTAGGGCCTGAGTGCCATGATTTCAGATCTGAACCATTTATGTTTTCACCATTATATCTATGTTCTAGATCCGATCTTGCAAGTCATACGCACCTTCTACGTGTTATGATCCATAAACCCTAGGGTGACAGTAATTTGGATATTTTCCAGTGATGACCATAGTTTAAGGAGTTCATGTATTCATTATGTGTTAATGCTTTGTTCTAGTTCTCTATTAAAAGGAGGCCTTAGTATCCCTTGGTTTCCTTATGGACCCCGCTACCACAGGAGGGTAGGAAAAAAGATATCATGAGTGTTCTTTTCCATAAGCACGTATGACTATTTACAGAATACATGCTTACATTATATTTATGAACTGGAGCTAGTTCTATGTCACCCTAGGTTTTGGCTATTATATGATGAATATCATCCAACGTAATCACCGATCCAATGCCTACGAGTTTTCTACATATTGCTCTTGCTAAGTTACTATTGCTATTGCTACTGTTCCAACTGCTACAAAATTGTTACTGCTGTTACCGCTACCACGGTTATTGTTACCACTACTATCAAACTATGATATTACTGTTGCTACTGATCACTCTGCTATAGATATTTATTCTCCACGTGTGGTTGAATTGACAACTCAACTACTAATACTTACAAATATTGTTTGGCTCCCCTTGTGTCGAATCAATAAATTTGGGTTGAATACTCTACCCTCGAAAACTGTTGTGATCCCCTATACTTGTGGGTTATCAGCGCGTGCCCCACCTGTCCATGCACCATCCACTTTAATGAAAATGCAGCCCACATCTGGGCCAGGAATGGGTCGAAAGCGGACACAAATGGACATTTTTCCATTTGCTCCCGCCGTTGGGCCGTGTTTTCCATCCGTTTACCCCCAATGGACCTGGCTAGACCATTTGGGGTCATGTGTTGACCTCAGGAAATGCAAATCTTTGGAACCGGAGGGAAGTCTTATGTGTGCGGAGGCAAAGGACCGAAACCGATCCACTATAGGGACATAAGCAAACCAAAAGTCGGTTCACATTCATCCGCCACTAGTGAAAAATGTTTCAATTTCTTTCCCGTGCGACAAGAAGGCACCACATGCTTGTTGCATAGGTCCTGGTGCAGCTCGATCAAACACGACATGCATGCGAGACGAGGTTTGAAGTGGAGGAGGAGCGCATGTATATGTGTGCTATTTTAAAACTCTTGGTGTTGTGTGAACTAAACCAACTTTATTTGTTGGTCTAACACACCCTCCACTAGCCCAAGGGAGTAAACTATACACACTTTCTTGTCATGCATGAATGAGACATTCGAGCCTCTAGATTTTTCTCTAGGAATTTTTGGAAATAATAAAGGGCCAAAGCCCAATAATTTCAACATCCCCATTATATCCCAAAGGCACGCAAAATTTATCAACGGTTCTAAAACATTCTTTATATACCGGTATTTTAGTGAAGACCGTTAAGTTGACTTTCACCTAGAACTTTGTGATACACTTCTTCACAACTTGAACAATGTACTATGCCTTCAATTGCAAGTTTACATAAACAAACTTCACGCAAAGCCTTAACCAATACTAGTTTGTCAAAAGACTTTTCCACGGGTAGAAGCGTCATACTCCGGGGACTCTTCATGAGATTACCAGAGAGTACCCAACTATAATAGACTATGACATTTAACATTCTAACTCTTATAAGTGTGTTATTTTTAGATAATCTTTAGGACAACATCTTTGCATACCCAATCTACTCATAATGTATTAAGATAAATATCAACCTGTCATATGGATTATGACATAATTGCATCATTATAGAATGGATCTTTATAAAATAATTACTCTCCCCTCAGTTAACAAATAGCTTGTCTTGCCAGTTTTACATCATGGGATCTCTGACTAGATACAATGGGTTACCATTATAAAACCTCATGCATTGGGCTCATATCCATCTCCCTCAATGCATTGTCTATGGCATTTCATTATAAACCCTTTAGATGTGGGCCTAATAAAAACATGATAAAATATCACCAAACAATCTTCATGTGGTGCTGTCCTCTTGTGCTAATATATGATCGCACACATATGTTGGACCACATTTTAAGGTTAGTAATGTGTTAGCTAGAATTTATGATTGGAGGACCGAGTAATAGAATACTAAACCATGAGTAGAGGAGGCACAACATGTGGATCGAGATGGCCCATAAAACTTAAAGGCACAATTGAGTTTACCTTAATAATTCTTAGTACAAATGCTTGCTAAGGGTTCAGTCATAAGTACATGTGAGTCATGGATTGTAGCATGTAAGAATATGCCTCTCTCACATATCAACTAGAAGAATGTGTTCGGTTATAGTATATCTTAGCCATTTGCTTATGGGTAGTTCCACAACCACCACCACACATACCCTTGCACTCGTCTTTTGCAACCATAAAATTTATATCTAACTTTTATTTACTTGCACTTTATTTTTTTGCACACCTTATTTATCACATGTGCAAACTATTTTTTACAAGTGAGTCAATGATGTCTACTACGCAACTTTATTCTTATAGACTCAGTTGAGCCTCCAAGCGCAAAGTTTTGTAGGACAACAACAAATTTCTCTCAAGTAGATGACCTAAGCTTTATCAATCCGTGGGAGGTGTAGGATCAAGATAGTCTCTCTCAAACAACCCAGCAATCAAATACAAAAAATGGTTCCTCCTAATGGATTCCTGACATCTGGGTACCATGCCATTGTCAACGTAGTCAAAAAACGAGATAACTGCACAACGAGCAGCTGACACCAGGGATCCAGCAACTCTCCTAGGTCTCTTTGTTTTTTGGACGAAGCCGGGTATTAACTGGGTTGTGCGGGGCACTCTTGCCAGTCTAGCCAGCCTTTTATTTTATGTTTACCACAAGACCAGCCTAGTTGTTTTTTTCTTCTGAAAATGGCTAGCCTAGTTTTTTTGTTTTTTTTGCAGAATACCCAACCGAGGCCTACTTGCTTTTGTCAGCCCTGCTGGGCTACAAGGGATGCATTCGGCTTGCCCAGAAAATGGGCTATCAGTAATGAGAAATGGGCTGTAGATTTTTAAGACACAGCAAACTGGCAATTCGTTTCAAATTTCTTTTTTTGCACTTCGACATTTTAAGTTTCATTGATTTTTATGCCGGGGAAATTATTTGGATTTTAAATTGATATAAATTTATTTTTCAAATTAGTTTGAACGTGACTTGAAATTTCGGTGTTAAAAATAGTTCGGACCGCACAGAAATATGCAAAATTTCGTTGAGTTTTTTAACCGTGGCCACAATATGGGTTGTAATGATAACAAAAAGAATATAGGCTCCAATAAAATCCTTAAGAATTAGCAAATGGGCTGTAAATTATTAGAAATAATGGCATATGGGTTGTATGCTGTTTTCCACAGATTTGAGGCTGACTTGTGGGCCTACTAGGTTGACGCGTACGCTTTCCTAAAAAAAAGGTTGACGTGTACGCAATGTTGTGTCAACTTAGTCAACACATGAGAGCAGTGCCTATTGGATGTCCATCCAACGGCCGTCGTGCTTCTTCAATGTCTGGTCTTCGTGCTCCAGCCGCCCAAACCAGCGCCGACGGGACAGCCTGCTCCTTCCTCCCGTGGCCGGCTGTGTTGCCGCACATGCCTCACCGGCCCACCCTACTCCCACCGCTTGCCAGGCCATCCCTCTACCCACCCGCACCTCCTATTATTTTCCGGCGATGCCAGCCTCACCCCGCAGCCGAACCAGTCACAACGCTCGTACTCCCCTCAGCGTGGGCACCCACTGCTGTGGCTTCGTCGGATCCGGGTTGTTCCCTACCTCGGCCTCGCAGTCGTCCACCGCGTTGATGCTCTTGGCGCGGCGTGGTCATCGTGGTCAACAAACGAGAGCCATCGGCAGAGGGATGTAAGTGGAGAGGCTGACAGTAGGGACCCGCATGGTTCATGGTCGCAGGCAAGCAAGTGCGTCCTTATTACGCGAACGAAAATGATTGCTCCTCCTGACAGCTAGGACCCACCAGCCATATCTTCGCAGGCAAGGAAGTGCCTCCTTATTATCCGAGGAAAAAAGTTTCCTCCACCTGACAGCTGAGACCCACCAGCTACATCTTCGCATGCAAGGAAGTGCCTCTTTATTACGCGCAAGAAAAATGATTCCTCCTGTTGCTAGTGGGTCCCACCAGATTTGGTGCCTGACTTGTGGGCCTACTAAGGTGACTCATACTCATGGTTTTGTTAACTTAGTCAACAAACATTCTAGCAGCAATGACCATTGGATGTTAATCTAACGGCCATGATGCTTCTTCAACCTCCGATCTTCTTGCTCCAGACGTCCAAACCAACGCCGACCGTACCGCCTGCTCCTGCCTCCCGCGGCCGGCTGTGCTGCCACGCGGGCCTCACCGCCACACGCTACTCCAACCGTTGGCCAGACCTTCTCTTTACTCACCCACACCCCCTGTTATTTTTTTGCGACGGCAGCCTCACACCGCATCCGAACCAGTCAACCCTCGTACTCCCCACCGCGTGGGCAACCACTATCGAGTCTTCCCCGGCTCCGGGTCATTCCCTTCCTAGGCCTCGCCGTCGTCCACCTCCTTGGTGCTCTCGGCGCGGCGTGGTCAACGTGATGCACAAACGACAACCACGGAAGACGACTACACGTGGTGACACTGACAGCTGGACCCACCAGCTACATCTTTGAATGCAAGGAAGTGCCTCCATAAAGCCGGGACCCACCAGCTATATCTTCGCACGGAAGGAA
Organism: Triticum aestivum; assembly: GCF_018294505.1. Taxonomy (NCBI): domain Eukaryota; kingdom Viridiplantae; phylum Streptophyta; class Magnoliopsida; order Poales; family Poaceae; genus Triticum; species Triticum aestivum. The sequence continues at coordinate 381,571,071 of NC_057799.1, read as the reverse complement.
GTGCTTCCTTATCCTCCCTAATAGCTCGGACCCACCCGGTCAAAGCGTACATAGTGTTGTCTGTCTGGTCGCGAACTTGTACGTACATACTGGTCGATCGGTCTCTCTGTAATGATAAGCCATGGACGAGCAAGCAGCGGCATGTCTAGTAGTAGAGCCCCCGACGTAGCAGTTCAGGCAGTCCCTTCTAAACTGTGTACACATATGTACAGTCATATGCCAAAAAATACGACCACGTACGTACATACGGGCGGGGTCTCGAACTCCTACTCGTGCATACGTACGGCCAGGGCTCGTGTACATGGAGAGGCAACGAAGGGTAGCAACAACGTCCTATTCATCGGTAGCGAACCGGCTGGGTCGGAACGGAGAAACTGCGTCGTGTGCATCAGGATGCAACAGAATGCGTCATGTTCATGAGGAGCCAACCGGCTTGGATGGAGCAGCCGAAACGGGGCCTGGCGTACCACAAAACGGAGGAAATGGCCTTTCGTTCGACCGCCTACGGTCGAAATCGGATTCTGTTCATCGGGAGGGGTCTGGCGTACCGCAAAACGGAGGAAACAGACTTCTGTTCGAGCACCTACGGTCGAAACAGTGTCCTGTTGATCGGGAGGGGTATGGTGTACCGCAAAATAGAGGAAACAGACTTCTGTTGGAGCACCTACGGTCGAAACGGGGTCCCGTTCATTGGGAGGGGCGGGCGCACCGCAAAACTGGACTCCACGGGCTATTGTTCATCCACCGTCTACTGCCTCTCGCCTTAGCCTCCACGGGGTACTATTCATCCACCATCGTCCTCCAGGCTCCAACCGCTACTGTTCATAGAGCCTCCACAGGGTCCTGTTCATCCACCCCCAACTGACTGGTGTGTGGCGGCCTCCTCGGGGTCCTATTCATCCAACGGCAACCGCCTACTGCCGTGGGGTCCTGTTCATCCAAACCCCACCATCTGGGGTGGGGGTACATGTATGTACGAGCGGGCGGCAGCAACAGGAACTGTTCATCCACAGCGAACCAACCTGCTGGACTAACCACACGTCTCGACTCGTTTCTACATATCGTGCGCGCGGCAGCAAAGGGAACTGCTCATCCAGAGGCAACCCAACCCACCGGCTGGCTACATCTCACACGGGGGCTCGATCGGCTTCAGTGAGCAGTGAGAAGGATCGATCAGATTTAGTTAGCAGCAAAGGAATCGGCCGGCTTTAGTTAGCAGTGAAGGAATCGCTCAGGTTCAGTTAGCAGCAAAGGGAGGGATCGATCGGCTTCAGTGCATAGTGGGATCGATCCCTCGTGTTCAGTACGTATCTAGCTAGTGTAATAGCTCGTGTTTAGTAAGTGAATGCCTCGCAAGGGTTCAGTTAGCAAGCGCCTCGCACACACGCTTACGAGAGAAACGCGCAAACCACACTGCATCGCTCGACCCCGACCACCCACCGTAATTGGGAACTCCCCGATATTTTCCTCGCCCTCACTTCTACCATAATTTTTTACATCATGGATGGCCCAAGGAATGTCATGCAGGTGCGTCTCCGGCCGCCCTAGGACGAAAAGCCCATTTTCTGTCATAGAAGTAGGAGCCCACCACATCAATGATGATACGTGTTTTTGTCACAATTATCGTCATAGAAGTGTCATAATCATGACAGAATTTTTTTCGTTCGGGCCATAATGTCACGGATGTGTCTTTTTTGTAGTGATAGATTTTATAAGCGCATCTCCAGTGGTAAACCCCAACCGAACACCATATTCGTCTACGGACCTATGGGGACCAGTCTGTGGACACTGATACAGGAACGGGCCATCCAATGCTATCCCTTAGTATCCGCCCAAATTTGCTCAATATGCACTTCAAATGCGCCCTGTCACAACCAAAAAGAGGCAAGTATTCATAGTTTTACATGCCCGATCACAAAATAATACCTGTCCGGCAGTCTATGCAAAAAAATCCCTGCCATAAAATTGACTCGCGCAGGGCGCGGGCATCATCATTGCCTTCCATCGAACACCTCGCCTCCCTTGCGCGCTGCTCTCTGACATCTCTTCCTCCTGCTCCCAAGCCTTCTCCACCACCATGGCTCCCACCGGCAAGAAACCCGCTGCCAAGAAGATGGAGCCGACATTGCTGAGGTCCAACATCGTTAATGAGGAGGGGTCTGACAAGGTGCTACCACAATGAGTGGAAGGCCACGCGGGTCTAGACGGGCTCACGTGCGCCCCACGATTTGGAGGCCACGACCGTCCCCGTCTTCTTCCACTCTGTCTTCGCCGGCTTGGTCCAGCCCTTCTCTGACTTCCTCTACGCCATCCTTGACCACAACCAGATCCACCTGCTCCATCTCCAAACCAACTCCATCCTCCTTCTTTCCATCTTCGCCTTCCTCTACGAGGGCTTCTTGGGAGTGATGCCCTCAGTGGCTCTCTTACGGGCCTTCTGTAGCATCCGGATCTTCTCGGGGAACCAGCGTTCTGGGTGCGCCACGTTCCGCATCGTCGACGGAATGGTCGGTAACATCATCAATATGAAGATCACGATGAAGGTGGGAGACTTTCGATCGCGCTGGATCTACGTGGATGAGAAGCAGTTCAGCATCTCCTCATGATTCCGACCGACCCAGCCATGAAGAGCTCCGGGTGGGAGCACGCCAAGCTCAATTACGCGAGGCTGGTGCCACTTGTGGAGAGGATGAAGGAGCTGCGGGCCACGAAGCTCACGAGAGCGATGGTCGCCAAGGAGTTCCTGCGCCGGTACAGCACACCCCTCCATAAGTTCTCGTGCCCGGTGTGGATGATCTCAGGCGGCACAGACCCGATGTAGCTGAGCGCCGACAACCTTCGTGGGGAGGTGTTGGACGAGGTCTTGAAGATCTTGTTCTCCTAAGAAGTGGCGAACTTACCGAAGACGTGTACCCGCTGTACTGCTACATGAACCCGGCCAACCTCGTCGAGGAGATGTCGCGTTTCGACCAGTGGGGGTTGGTCCTGCCAGGTCACAAGGGGCCCCAGGAGAACCCCCTCGTGAAGGTGTCCAGCTCGGGTAGCTGCGAGAAATCCAGGGCCACTGTAGGCTCTGATGAGGAGAGCGATGGAGGGTCGCCCCTGCCATGCTGCCGCAAGCTGCTGGTTGACACTAGCAACGATGATGACTGACACGTCTCCAACGTATCTACAATCTTTTATTGTTCTATGCTATTATATTATCTGTTTTAGATGTTTTATATGCATTATTATGCTATTTTACATTATTTTTGGGACTAACTTATTAATCGAGAGCCCAGTGCCAGTTTTTGTTTTTTCCTTGTTTTTGAGTTTCGCAGAAAAGGAATATCAAACAGAGTCCAACCGGAATAAAACTTTACGATGATTTTTGTTGGACCAGAAGAGACCCATAGGACTTGGAGTCCAAGTCTGAAGAGCCACGAGGCGGCGACAAGGGTGGAGGGCGCGCCCTAGGGGAGGCGCCCCCTGCCTTGTGGCCCCCTTGGGACTCCCCTGACCTACCTCTTCGTCCTATGAATTCACATATATTCCAAAACCCTCAGAGGGAGCCACGAAAATACTTTTCCGCCGCCGCAACCTTCTGTTCCCATGAGATCCCATCTTGGGGCCTTTTCCGGCGATCTACTGGAGGGGGATTCGATCACGGAGGGCATCCACATCAACCCTATTGCCCTTCTGATGAAGCATGAGTAGTTTACCTCAGACCTACGGATCCATAGCTAGTAGCTAGATGGATTCTTCTCTCTCTTTGATTCTCAATACCTTGTTCTCCTCGATGTTCTTGGAGATTGTCGGGGAAAATATACAGGGGCGGACATTTTCCGCTGACCCGTGCACGGACAAGCCAAGGGCAAGCCGAGGGTCGAAGAACCAAGGGATTTAAAGAACCAATATACAGCTCAGAGAGGCCAAGATCAAGCCAGAGGAGCGAGATATCGGCAAGAGAAGGGCCTCCCTGGCCGGGCAGGCGAGCCCGACAAGGGACGAGGCCACCACCAGAAGCAAGCAGCCGAGACTCCCCAGCAGGGCCTGCCGGGGCTCACGGGGGTCAAACCACCCCACCAACCACTCAAGCACAACCCACGTCGTCAATCAGTGTGGTGTCAAGCCGCAAGATGATTAAGTGGTAGCCATTCGCCACATGGCAGCAATTCCCTACAGAAGAAACCCACAGATGACACCCGTCCTGCGGCGTGTCAAGGGAACAGGCTGAGAGCTAGCAGGATAGCCCGGCAGGCCTTGCCGGGCAACTAGTGATGTGACACTAAGCGGCGCATTTGATGCACCATGTCAGCCCGCAGAGTTAGGTATGATAGCACTGTTTGCTATCATATCAGTGGATAATGACCACTTTGCCATTGTGGTGACCCCTTGATCTATAAAAGGAGGCCCATGGCACTCGTAGAAGGGGTTAGAAGGTGGGAAAGTTGACGAACCTAAGCCACCATACGCGTGTAGTCGCTGCGGCCCTGAGGTAGACCTTGCCGGGCAAGTGTACTACGCACCACCACACTCATTCCACCATCAATCCACCAAAGCAGGAGTAGGGTCTTACGCCTCGCGGCGGCCCGAACTAGGGTAAATTGCTTGTATGCTCTCTATCGTGCTGTCGTGCGCTGATCTGCTCTTTGTGCAACGCGACATCCCCCCGCCGAACCAGCAAGGGGCCATCCGTCCCATAGGTGGTCGCGGATATCCCGCGACAGAGATCTATCCGATGTAATATTCTTTTGCGGTGTGTTTGTCGAGATCCTATGAATTGTGGATTTATGATCAGATTATCTATGAATATTATTTGAATCTTCTCTGAATTCTTGTATGCATGATTTGATATCTTTGTATGTCTCTTCGAATGATCGGTTTGGTTTGGCCAACTAGATTGGTATTTCTTGCAACGGGAGAGGTGCTTAGTTTTGGGTTCATCTTGCGGTGCCCTCACCCAGTGATATAGTAAGGGTAGCGAGGCACGTATTGTATTGTTGCCATCAAGGATAAAAAAATGGGGTTTTCATCATATTGCTTGAGTTTATCCCTCTACATCATGTCATCTTACTTAATGTATTACTCTATTCTCTTGAACTCAATACTCTAGATGCAGGCATGAGTCGGTCGATGTGTGGAGTAATCGTAGTAGATGTAGGCAGGAGTCGGTCTACTTGACACGGACGTGATGCCTATATGCATAATCATTGCCTTGGATATCGTCATAACTTTGCGCTTTTCTATCAATTGCTCGACAATAATTTGTTCACCCACCCTATTATTTGCCTTCATGAGAGAAGGCTCTAGTGAACCCTATGGCCCCCGGGTCTATTTTTCATCATATTTGTTTCTGATCTACTATTTTGCAATCTTTTATTTTCAGATCTATAAACCAAAAAAACCAAAAATATTTTATCTTTTGTTTAGTTTTATCTATCTCTATCAGATCTCACCTTTGCAATTGACCGTGAAGGGATTGACAACCCCTTTACTGCGTTGGGTGCAAGTGTTTGATTGTTTGTGCAGGTGCATAGATTGGGGACTTGCTTCTACCTCCTACTGGATTGATACCTTGGTTCTCTAACTGAGGGAAATACTTATCTCTACTTTGCTGCAACACCCTTTCCTCTTCAATGAAAAAACCAACACTAGCTCAAGAAGTAGTAGGAAGAATTTCTCGTGCCGTTGCCGGGGAGGTCTACATCAAGCCTACCAAGTACCCATCATAAACTCTCATATCTTGTATTACATTATTCGCCATTTGCCTCTCTTTTTCCTCTCCCCCACTTCTAAAACGATTTTCAGAAAAATACAAAAATATTTTCCTTTTTATTCGCCCTTCTTCCATCCGATCTTTTGTTTGCTTGAACTCATCTCCATGAGTGACTTTGGCATGGCACAAACCGATGATGGCCTGACTGCTAAAATTGGATGTTCAGGAAATCTAGATGTTAAAGCCTTTGTTTTGGGACAAGGGAATTTTATGGGAAAAGAACATATACAAGGATTTTTCAATTGTGTAGGCAACTTACCTCTTGATGATGTTCCCATACTTAGAAGGACTCAAAATTATGCGGAAGCGATTTCAGCACTAGTTCTGAAATTTGAACATAGATCCATCCGTACTCATCCTACATTGCAAAGATTGTTTTATGAGCTACCCGTGCTAAAAGATCATAAGGCTAAGAAGATAGCTACCCAAGTTCTTAAGAACAAATTTGATCACATAGTACGGGAAGCTAGGGAAATTTTGGACCATTACGGTATGAATCGTGAAAAACCGGTTATAGATGAGATTCTTTACAATAGTGACTATGCTTTGAGACATTTGTTTGGAAATAATCAAAAAAATTATGAGAATCTAAAAAAATCCCCGTTTTAGATATGATCCAACAAGTTTTCAATGATGTTAATCAACATTATTCTTGGATTGTAGCCGGGAATAAAGGGGATACGTAGAGGGGCAGCTTAATGATGCCAAAATTTCCATGGATAATGTGTTTCAAGTTGTGTTTGCAAAACCTCCCGAGGAGAGTACATCTTTGAAAAAGGAATTGCATACCAAAGATGACAATACCTAGATCTATTGCAATATGCCTATCTAGGGGCGTTAAACAATAGCGTTTGTTGGGAGGCAACCCAATTTTATTTTATTTTCTTGTTTTTTTGGTCCTGTTTTTAATAATTTTTTCATCTTGCCTTTTGTTAGATGTTTTTTATGTTTTAATTAGTGTTTGTGCCAAGTAATACCTTTGGGATGGCTTACGGTGATTTGATCTTGCTGAAAAACAGAAACTTTTGCACCCAGAAAAATAATTTTCATTTTAGCAGAAGCGCAATAAAATACTGATTCTTTTTGTAGAAGATTAAGATACAAATTGCCTCTATTGTCCTAAATTTTTTAGAATTTTTGGAGTTACAGAAGTATTCGAAGTTTATAGATTACTACAGACTGTTCTGTTTTTGACATATTCTGTTTTCTATGTGTTGCTTGCTTATTTTGATGAATCTATGGGTAGTATCGGGGGGTATGAACCATGGAAAAGTTGGAACACAGTAGATATTAAACCAATATAAATAAAAAACAAGTTCACAACAATACCAAAAGTGGTGATTTTATTTTCATAAACTTACGGATCTCATGAGTTTTCTGTTGAGTTTTGTGTTGTGAAGTTTTCAATTTTTATGTAAAGATTTGATGGACTATGGAATAAGGAGTGGCAAGAGCCTAAGCTTGGGGATTCCCAAGGCACCCCAAGGTAATATTCAAGGACAACCAAGAGCCTAAGCTTGGGGATGCCCCGGAAGGCATCCCCTCTTTCGTCTTCGTCCATCGGTAAATTTACTTGAGGCTATATTTTTATTCACCACATGATATGTGTTTTGCTTGGAGTGTATGATATGAGTCTTTGCTTTTTACTTTGCCACAATCATACTTGTTGTACACACATTTTGAGAGGGACACGCATGAATCATAATTTATTAGAATACTCTATGTGCTTCATTTATATCTTTTAAGCTAGGCAATTTTGCTCTAGTGCTTCACTTATATCTTTTTAGAGCATGGCGGTGGCTTTATTTTATAGAAATTGTTGAACTCTCATGCTTCACTTATATTATTTTGAGAGTCTTTCTAAACAGCATGGTAATTTTCTTTGGTTATGAATTTAGTCCTAATATGATGGGCATCCAAGAGGGATATAATAAAAACTTTCATATAAAGTGCATTGAATACTATGAGAAGTTTGATTCTTTATGATTATTTTGAGATATAAAAGATGGTAATATTAGAGTCATGCTAGTGAGTAATTGTGGATTGGTAGAAATACTTGTGTTAAAGTTTGTGATTCGCGTAGCATGCACATATGGTGAACCGTTATGTGATGAAGTCGGAGCATGATTTATTTATTGATTGTCTTCCTTATGAGTGGCGGTCGAGGACGAGCGATGGTATTTTCCTACCAATCTATCCCCCTAGGAGTATGTGTCTAGTACTTTGTTTTGATAACTAATAGATTTTTGCAATAAGTATGTGAGTTCTTTATGACTAATATTGAGACCATGGATTATACGCACTCTCACCCTTCCACCATTGCCAGCCTCTCTAGTACCGCGCAACTTTCGCCGGTGCATTAAACCCACCATATACCTTCCTCAAAACAGCCACCATACCTACCTACTATGGCATTTCCATAGCCATTCCGAGATATATTGCCATGCAACTTTCCACCGTTCCATTTATTATGACACGCTTCATCATTACCATATTGCTTTGCATGATCATGCTATTGACATCGTATTTGTGGAAAAGCCACCATTCATACTTTTTATACATGTCACTATTGAGTCATTGCACATCCCGGTACACCGCCGGAGGCATTCATATAGAGTCATATATTTTGTTCTAAGTATCGAGTTGTAATTCTTGAGTTGTAAGTAAATTATAGTGTGGTGATCATCATTATTAGAGCATTGTCCCATGTGAGGAAAGGATGATGGTGTCGGTGTACAAAAGTAGGGGCTCCCCTTTTGACCCCTTTACTTGTGCACGGACAGTCGGAGCCGCACCCGCGGCCACGCTGAGCGGGGCAGGGAAGGGGAGCCGGAGCACAAAGAGATCAGAACAACACCAAGACCAGAGACCACAAAGAGCAAAGGGGCAAGGCGGACTCCCCCGGCAAGACCCTTGCCGGGTGGCCTGCGTGGCCCCGGCAAGAGCCTTGCCGGGGCAACTTGCTCGACGCCAGCGGGGCGCGCCACCCTTGAGCCCAAGGGTTTCTAACAACCACATTGGGACCAGGGCTCGGGAGACACCTCCGTGGTGGCATGCAGATCTTCGTCAAGATCATAAACATACGAGATCAGATGAGGACCAGAAGACGACGATCCTCGGCAGGATCCTAGCCGAGGAAATCCACGAGACCCCCGGCAAGACGCTTGCCGGGGAAGACCACGATGCTGCGGCAAGACCCTTGCCGGGGCCCCGGCAAAGCCCTTGCCGGAGACACCTACGGGGCAGCAGCAGGGCCCGCATCTGCCAAGGCTCCACCGTCGTCCCCATGCAGCTGCCAGCTCAACTAGCTGGGCAGGCACCTGCGTGGCGACGAGTGGCCTCCACGATCGAGTCAGCAAGCCCCTGTGTGGTGACATGCAGATCTTCGTGAAGGCTCCACCACCGCGCCAGCCCAACAGCCAGCCAACGTGGCGCTACGACGCATCGTCAGCTCGGACGCGTGTTGAAGCCAGGCGAGGCGGCGACAGCTGGGACGAGCTTCCTTGCCGTCCCCAATAAAGCGAGAGGGGCACGTCGGCAGCGCATTGAATGCATTTGCCCGATGGTGCCAGAGGATAGACTCATCCACTGTGCACCTTTCCACCTCCTTGTGCCACTGTGGCAATCCCTTTTTCCTATAAAAGGAGGCACGAGGCGCCCAGGAGAAGGATTCGGATCTTTTGAGCTACCAACGCACCGTAGCTAGCTCAAGAACTCAAGAACACTCAAATACATACACCAAAGCAGGACTAGGGTTTTACGCATCCTCGCGGCCCGAACCTGGGTAAACGATCTTTGTGTTTCCTGTCAAACCCGCTCTTTGCACAACCCCGCGCCCACCAACCATAGAAGGGATCCTAGTGATCCCATAGGTGTCGTTTGCCCGACATCTTTGGCGCGCCAGGCAGGAGGCGCGCAGTTATGGAAATCCGGTCTTGCAGTTAGCCTAGTAGTTCCTCATCGTCATGGCTCCCAAGAAGAAGACGATCATGGCGATCGGTTCATCCGGAGCCGGACAGCCCGTACCAGTGCGGGCGAGCAGCGGGGCGGTCGCGGACAGAACCCGGAGCGCGGCCCGCGAACACCAACATCGCTCTGGCAGTCAGAGCCTGGCGAGCGGTGTCGTTCGTGCGCGAGACGACGGGCCGCATGCCGCCAAATCCAGAGACGGAGCTGGGTCCCCCGCAGGCGGCGCGGGGCCCTCCGGGGGCGGCGCCGTGCCACCCACGGGCGGCGTGGCGTCCTCCAAGACGCCTACGCCAGCGCCCACAACGCGCTCTTCCCAGGGTGTGCGCGACGAGCAACGTCACCACGCTGGTGACCCCGGACGCCGCCGTGGGAAGAGTCATGTGCATCATTTGCGGGACGAAGGAGGCCAACATGCCCGCTGAAGTGCTGGCGAAAATGGCACACAGCCGCCAGGCCGTGATAGAGCTCCTTCTAACGTGGTTAGAAGTCGGAGCGCGTCACGGTCAATGCAACTTTCGCCGCCACCCACGCCAGCAGAAGCTTTGGCGCACGCGCAGCTGCTCCTCGACCTCCCTCCTGCCGTGGAAAAGCTCGACGAGTGGAGAGCCACCATCCGGAGCCTCGTCGGTGTCGCCAACAAAGATGAACCGCGACCGGCGGGGCCCTCGGGCCGACGCTCCGTCGAGCCACCACATGCCAGCGGTGGAAGGACCGGGGGTGCTGCAGCCACTGTGCACTCTCCTGTCCCACGCCAGTTGCCACGGGTGCCGGTCCGTCGTGATGACGCTTGTGATAACATTTCCATAGCGTCGTCCGACCCACGGACCCACCGCGATCAGCTCCAAGTTCTTCGGGAGTGAGCCCATGAAGACGCTCGAACCACCATCGAGCACCGGCGCGATGCGCGCCACCAGTCAGATAGGCGGGCAGGGCCCACTATGGACCACCCAGCGCCGGGAGGCTCCGGTGGCCTACCCTACGAGGTGGGTTGCCCGGCCTTTACCCGTGAGCTGCGGCAGTTCCAGTGGCCGTCCCACCACATGTTCAAGCCCGACGTCGGCGAGAAGTACAACGGCAAGACCCACCAGTCGGAGTTCCTCAGCATCTGCACCATCGTGATGCAAGCCGCTAGAGCTCGCGACAACAAGGTGCTAGCCAATTACTTCCCGTTGGCACTAAAACCCAATGTCATGTCTTGGTTGATGCACTTGCCGGCGGATTCCATTTCTTCTTGGTCGGATCTGTGTCATGAGTTAGTTGGTGCCTTCACTGGAGGCCACCAAGCTCATGGCCAGGCAAGCGATTTGCATATCATTCCCCAGAAGTAAGGTGAAAACCTGCGCAAGTACATACAGAGGTTCAGCCGGGTGCAATACAACATCCCAGATGTTCATCCTGCCGCCGTGATCAGCGCGTTCCATCAGAATGTGCGCAACCGCAAGATGCGCGAAGAGCTGGTGATGAACAAGGTTAAAGATGTGGCCGAACTTTATGTTCTGGCCGATAGATGCGCCCGAGCTGAAGAGGGACGGAAGTACCCCGACGAGGACGCCGGCGCGGAAACCGACCCTACAGACGAAGACACCGCTGCCCCGACGAAAAAGGGCCGGCGCCGCAACAGGAAGCGTAAGGGCAAGGCCGTGCTTGCCGTCGAGGGATCCAACGACACCGGCGCCGCCAAGAAGGCCAAGGCAGATGACCCCGGCAAGGAGATTGCCGAGTGCATCGCTTGCCGGGCCTTGGCGGCTGCCGACAAGCTAGGGGGCTCAGACAAGCAGTATTGCAAGATCCACCGCACCAAGGGCCACGACCTCCAGGGGGCTCAGAAAAGCCGAGTATGAGAGGCGGACAAGGAGAAGGGTCAGGATGGTGCCGAAGGATCCGGCAAGAAGCATGGCGGCCAAGGAGGCCGCCGCGGCAAGGATAACCAGCAAGAGAGGCCCGCTCGGGGCCGCGACAAGAAGCAGGAAGATGATGGTCATGACGAGGACGACGAGTCCGGCAAGCATGAGTTTCATAAAGCTACGGAGGCCATGTGCGTCGACGGTGGCGCGTCGCTGCATACTTCTCACCGCCAGCTCAAGCAGTGGGCGCGTGAGATCATGGCAGCGGAGCCATCGCTCGATGCTCAAAAGCCACTGAAGTGGTCCGGCACGCCTATCATTTTTGACGCCGAGGACCACCCCGATCGCACAACTATGGTCGGGTGTTTGCCGTTGTTGGTTTCACCAACAATACGCAACCTCAAGGTGACAAAGATGCTAGTTGACGGCGGGGCCGGTCTGAACTTGATCTCGCCCGTTGTGATCGAAAGGCTGCAGATCCCTGATGGGGACCTCAAGGAGACGGGCACGTTTCAAGCGGTCAATCCGGGAAGGAGTCAGCCAAAGGGTAAAGTCACGCTGCCCGTGACATTCGGAGGAGAGTTGAACTACAGGACGGAGAGGATTGTCTTCGATGTAGCCGAGATCCCCTTGCCCTACAACGGGATCCTCGGCCGCCCGGCACTAGCCAAGTTCATGGTGGCGTCGCATTACGCCTACAACACACTGAAGATGCCTGGGCCAATGACCATCATCACCGTCCCCTGCAACAAGAAGGATGCGCTGATCTGTGCCGACCTACTCTACCGGGAAGCAGTTGCAGCGACTGCCGCCAAGGCACTTGCTCCTGCCAGGCCGTAATTGTCGGAAGGTGTGTGTGCATTATGGTGTAAAAGCTCTTAGCAGAGTAACCAGACTTTGAAGGCCAAGACCACACATCAGGAGCAGTAGCATCTCTTTGCAACATAGTGACCCAAAGAAGGAGGTGATCAAGTTCTGAAGTTGTTGTGCACGAGATTGGCAAATGAAACATTAATGTCACATCCTCATAATCCAGGAAATCCATGGCAGAGATCTTGTCATCCTTGACAAAGGAGAATAAGTGAGGCAGCCGGTCCCGAAGTGGTCTGTTTGAATTGTGTAGTATCCAACTGTCAGACCAGAACAAAATAGAATCTCCCTGATTCACAGTGGCTGTAGAGATTGCTCTGTAAGAATCAGCCAGCTTGAAAACGTCCCTCCACCAGAAAGAGCCACACAACACCGTGGCCTGGGGTACAACACCATCATAATAAGAGTTCCAGATAAGAGAGACCCAAGGGATGTCTTCCTTATTGAAAAACTTATGAAGATGCTTAATGAGTAAGCCTTGGTTCAGAAGGTGCAAGTTAATTATGCCAAGACCACCTTTATCCTTGGGCCTGCAAACCAACTCCCATGCTGCAAGTGACTATTTGGGTGTGTCTGAATTGCCACGCCAGAGGCATTGTCGTTGAATTCGTTCCAGTTGCTTAATAATGCCAATTGGAATGTCCAATGAGCAAAGGAAATAAATGGGCATAGAGGACAACACAAAGGTCAGCAACCGAAGCCGGGAGCCTTGATTCAGCATGGCAGAGCTAGCAGTAAGCCTTCTTTCCATCCTATCAACCAAAGGCAAAAGATCAATAATCCTTGGCTTAGTAGTTCCCATGGGGAGACCTAGGTAAGTGAAAGGAAGCGTCCCCAAAGAGCATCCTAACACAGCCGCAAGCCTAATGGCCTCCTCATTGTCAATGTTAAGGGGCACCATTGTGGATTTCTAGAAATTCACTTTGAGGCCAGTTGAGGCATAGAAAACATCCAACATTTCCTTGAGAGCAATGAGCTGGGAGTCCACTTCAGGTACAATTCATATAGTATCATCAACATATTGGATGATTGGAAAATGTGGATCATGGGAGGGAATTGGCAGGGTGAGGACTCCATCAACCAGCATTCTGTTGACAACTGATTGCAGAAGATCGGCAGCAATTACAAAGAGCAGAGGAGATAAGGGGTCCCCTTGCCTAACACCGCACTTGCACTGAAATTGCTTGCCTGGCACTCCATTTAACAAAACCGAAGAAGAACCAGAAGATAAGATTTCCTTAACCCAAGCTAGCCATTTGACAACAAAGCCCTTCTGCTGCAGGATTAACAATATTGCTTCATGCTCGATCGTGTCAAAAGCCTTGGCAAAATCCAGCTTCAAAATCAGTATAGGTCTCCGAGATTGCTTGCACTGATGAATGTACTCAAAGGCCCATGCCAGACAGTCTTGAATGGACCTTGATTTCAGAAACCCATACTGGTTTTTGTGGATACATTTAAGAATCACTAACTGCAGCCTATTAGCAAGCAACTTAGTTAAGAACTTGAGACAAGTGTTGGTCAAGGAGATAGGCCTGAAATCCCCTGGACCCTGAGGAGCAATCATTTTAGGTATAAGAGTTATCAGGGAGCCATTAATGCCCTCCAGGCTCAGCGAGCCAGCAGCAAATTGCTCAATCAGATTCAAAAAATCCTTCTGAATAACAGGCCAGCATTTCTTAACAAAAAGTCCATTGAACCCATCAGGCCCAGGGGCCCTGTCCGTAGGCATTTCCTTCAGGACCTTATCAATTTCAGCTTGTGAAAAGGGCCTCGACAGATCATGCAGGCCATCTATGGGCTGGATAAGATCAGCCAAGCAAAAGCCCAACCGGATCCCCCTGGACTGGCCCATCCTTGATTTGAAAGAGTGTCAAAGAACTCCCGCCATTTGGTCATGATCATGAACAGTAACACCATCATCAGACACCAGACTAGCAATGTTGTTTTTCCTCAGCCTCTCAGATGCCATTGCATGGAAAAAATTTGAATTTTCCTCGCCAACTTTGATGTAACGAATAGTGCAACGCTGCTTCCAGTAAATATACTGCAACCTAAGCAAATCCTCGTGACGGAGCTTAACTATCTTTCTGAAATTGTAGTATGGGGTTGTGAGAGGCCTGCATTCCTCCAGAGTATCCAAACAAAGAATCACTTTAGAGCAGTTAAGAATAACCTTCTTTATCGAGGCAAGATTAATATGCCATCTCTTCAGATCACTCCTAAGACGCTTGAACTTCTTTGAAATAACAGCAGCTGCCGAGCCCATGCAAGCTAAAGGAGCATTCCATGAGGCCGTGACATAGTCCATAAATCCAGGTAAGTCCACCCGGTAATTTTCAAACCGGAAAACTTTTGCTCTAGGGATGGTGGTGTCAATCGATACCAAACACGGGATATGATCAGAACCCGTGTGAGCGAGGGAGTGCACAACTGTGTTAGGGTATAACGAGATCCAAGAACTAGATGTGAAGAACCAGTCCAACTGTTCAAGGAGAGGTTGTTGCTGCATATTTGACCAGGTATAGGCCCTACCCTTCAACGACAATTCCAATAAACCGAGATGCCCAATAATCTCATTGAACAGAAAGATATCGTTTACGTCACCACCAGGTAAATTCCTGTTGTCCAAATATTTGATGAAGTTGAAGTCACCCAGCAACAACCAGTTAGCATCAACAGGAATTTGAAGATGATATAACCATTGAACAAAATCATCACGCAAAGGGCCGTCGCATGGGCCATACACTGAAACCAGATTCCAAATTTCAGAATTATGAATTGAAGTAAAGGAAACAACGACAGCAAAACGCTGGATTTCTATGAGACAACCAGAGAAAAAAGCTGAATTCCAAACAACTAGAATGCCCCCAGAGGCCCCATGCGAGGGAGCGAACGCAAAATTATCAAATCTTCGCGGGCAAAATTGTCGGATAAACTTGGGATCTAAAGATTGACATTTTGTTTCCTGTAAACAAACAATGGAGCAGTTACTTTCCTCAATCTTAGCACGGACGTCTCGCTGACATTTCTCAGAGTTTAAACCACACACATTCCAGCATAGAACTTTCCAATTACGAAAACGCGGATTATCCATAAAGAAACTCAAGGGGGTAACCAAACATCTCCACTGCATAACAGAGAAGATAACTGCCAACAGGTTCATACAGGCAAATAGATAATAGGTTTTCAGACTCGGACCCAGTGCTGACAACGCAAGAACATAAACGGCCCACAGCATAAGACCAGAAGTAACAGAGGAAAGTTCAGACTGCCGACACAAAATAACAAGCTGACAGACACAGAAATCATAACAAAAAAGGAATGACAGCGCATTCCTGCCCAACTGACATCTTGAAGCTTCACTTATCATCACGATCATTGTGCTGGTCCTTCTTCTCAGGACTTGCCGTAAGCTTGTCCTCGGTGAGCTTCTCTGGTGAGATCCCAAGAGATTCTCCAATACGCTGCATGAGACTAATTAGCGTAGGTGGTGGAACTGTCGCGCTGTGCTCCCCCGCCGCAGACGAGTTCTCCTCCTGAGAGACAGAACCATACCTAGGCTTCTTAGCACGAGGTCGCCGGAGAGAAGACGGCTTGTTGCGGATTGCAGAAGTAGGTTTGAAACCCGATTTCTTGGCGCAACTGCGGGTCATCCTCCTAGTGGAAAAATCCTCTCGAGAACGAACGAGCTTGGAGCCCTGACGATGGCCACGTTTGTGCTTGCCTAACATGGATGGAGTCCTGGACGTAAACTCAAAGTCATCAAGCCGAACTGGCTCCGCAGAAGAAACCTCAGATAGGTCCAACAGAGTTGCAGGTCCATCAAAAACATCCTGATCAACTGGCTCCGCAGATAAACCCTCGGGTAACTCCCTCTGTGAAGCAACTCTTACAACCGTTCCAGGAGTAGCCTGACCAATCAGAGACAGGAAGGAGCATTCAAACTCCTGGGGCCAAATCCTCATGGGCAAAACCGCAGGTGGAAGCACAGATAGACAGACAGGCCTGTGAATGCTCTAAATTTCAAAGTCAGGCAGAAGGTTCTTGAAAGAACGCTCCCACACCATGGCAGGTGGAAGAACCGGACCAAAGACAACCCTGACAAGGCCCAGGTGTATTGGGCCAAGGTTAACCACGGGTGGATGAACGGCTCGAGGAATGTAGGGAACAAGTGCTCGCTCCAAATTTTCCTGGACCACAATCTGCTGAACCACTTCAACGTCTGCTGGCTGATCGTCAGAGGAACTGTTGGACCCCAAGGAAGGATTCAACACCATGGAGTTCTGATCTTGGGCTTCTTGAACTGCAGGCTCAAGCACTTGAGCGTTCTGTGCAACCACAGCCTCATCCCAAGGGCCCCATCCCTCAGCATTCTGTGCTGGCTCTGGCTGTTGTTCAGGTTGATCAACGCCCCAGCCATGAGGTTGCTCCGGTTGATGTTCGCCATTCGCAGGATTAGCATCCCAGCCCAAAGCAGGAAACGGTGGCATCCCCCAGAAGGGTTGTGGGGGACATGCCCTGGCATAGGATGAGGGTTTCCATCCAAGGGCATTGGGTCTTCATCAGCACCCAACATGGCTTCCGCAAAATTATCAGTGAGAATATAGACCGCAGCAGTCCAGGAAACAATAGTACCTCCCCAACTAGCATACTCACGAAAGACCACAGAGCGAGGCACCATAATGTTATCCGGGAAAGAAGCATACACCAAAGATCTCACTAATCGCCGATCTGGCTCATCCCAGTAATGAAACTGACCAAAAGTACTGACAACATCAGACAGGTATCGGGTATTCCTGTAATCCACGGTACACCAATGAACATTAACCAACCTGTTCTGTGTCCATGAATAGCCCTAAAATCCTCTCCCTGATTGTGTGGTATGAAACGCACAAAGAACTCATTGCCATCTTCATCTAAATCCATGGGGAAAGGAGGATGTCGAGTAAACCAAGATTGCATCACCGGACTGGCCACTTCAAATAACCCAACCCCTTGGAACCAGGTTTGAGCAGAGCGAATAATCACCTGAAGATCCTCTTGCAAGAAGTTGAGCACTTGCTCCTGTCTGATGGCCACAAGATGAGCTGGCGGCAGCGGCTCGACAATGGCCACCATGAACTGCTCATGGGCTCTTGGAGGGGCCTGCAGCGGGGTGTAGTAGGTTCTTGGCAAACGCTCTGCCCCTCCATCGATGATGTCATGGCCAGCAGGAAGAAATCGTCGGGGGTCAAGCTCATAGACCGCCATGGATGGAGTATCAGCTGCAGCAGGCGATGGTGGAGGCGATTGGGGTTTTTGGGCAGATTGGTTCTGTGGGGAAGTGGTGGAGGTGGGCGGTGAAGGCAACGAGCCCGAAGCGTCAGGGAGGGGTTCTGTCAAGGCGCGAGGCTCGAAACCTGGCGACGGGACTTTAGGTACCCAAACAGTGGAACCAGCATTAATACCCGGGCAGTCTTTCTTAACGTGACCGGACCGAAAACACAATCTGCAGCGTATACGATTCGTGCACGTATCAGACATATGACCCATACCCAAACAGTTCTGACAATCCCAATATTTAACTGCCATATCTTCAATCATCTCATTAAAACTCTGTAAATCATCCACAATTTCCTTCGGTGACGGAAAACAAACCGGAGATGAGGTGTCAAGCGAATCATCATCAGATAATAAAATTGGGCTGGTCAAAGAGGATCCATGGGCCAAATCCAATCCCAGCGGCGGAGTGTGAGGGCTGCCAAGGGAGAGACCATGGGCCGAGCCCAAAACAGATGATGGGGTGCTAGGGCTGTCCGAAAGGATAGTGACCATTGGAGTGGGCCCAGATGATTTTGAAATCCCAGAAAATCCGGGATTGCCGCTTGACGAACTAACCGGCTCTGGGGATGGAGGAAAAGATCCAAACTGAATTGTCACCGGCGGTGATGACGGGCTCACCGGAGGCAATGTTGCAAGGGGAGAATTGCCCGACGATGTGGAGTCCGAGTTGTCAGGAGAATTAACATCATAACCAGCCTCCGGATGGTCAAAACTTCAACAGCATTTGGATGATATTGATAACCCTTACAAACATCATACTTCATGAAAGTAGCAAACATCAAACTCTTAGCAGGTCCCGACCTAGGATTAGTGCGTAAGGAGGACTTGACGGGTGGATTTCGCATGGCTAATAAACCTAGCTTAGCACGACGTTTAGACGGACTGACCACCGTCCACTCCTCATTGCACTCAATCTGCCAGAGAGGAAATTCCTTCATCCAATCCGGGCCACCATGACCCCAGAGATGGAAAAAACACTTAAACTGAGGGCAAACGAAGCTACGTTGATGCAGGATAAAAAACCCAACTTCTTTGCAGGAGACATGGAAAGAGAAAACCTGATCACGTAGGCAAGAAACCTTGAGCTGAGAACAATATCCACCAATAGCATATTCCAAAGCCAGGGCAACAATCTCAAGAGATAATCTGAAAGAATGCCTGGCAAACGAGACAACCATGATGAAGTGGCCTGAATCTTCTGAAGGATGAACAGATCGGCGAAAAGAGCGTCAGATCTCCTGAGCCAAGCCCATCCCTGGGTTGAAGTCAAACCCTCGAGACATGGACGCGTGAACAGCAATTGAGATGACAACCAGAGGCTTCGGGAGAGGACACCGGAGACGATGAGCGGATCAGATGGCAAAAACCATGGCTAGGCGTGGAGATCACCGGTGGGGTGGCGGCGGCTAGGGGTTAGGGTGGGTGGGAGGTGGGAGTCGCCATGTTGGATGCTTGACACTTTTGCGGCGTCAACGAGGGTGCATGAACGTTTCTACTGAGCCGTTCAGAAGGAAGAGAACAAGCCGGCACTCCGGGCCCCCGGCAAGCCAAGGTTGTCGGGAGCTGCAGACACAAGAATCCAACCACGACAGGCTGAAGCTGCCGGGGGCTGCAAATCCAGATAAGTCTTTTATCCCCTATTGTACATTTTCGTATGAGGTTGGGACGTATGAAACCCCGTTTTATTCCTAGGCCGCCGTGCTCCCCCTTTTTTCCTACACCCAAGAACTATTTCCTGGGTCGGAGCTGGGTCGTAGTCGCGGTGACAAGGAGACAAACGAGGGGCCTAACCCTATTTCGCCCTGCCTCCGCCAAGAGCGTGAGAGTGGTCGAGTGAAGTAAGGGGGCGGCAAGGCCTGTTGCCAGGCGGTAATGTTTATCTTAGAAATAACAAGGATTCACTCCTTGGCATGGGCCTCGCCCGCGCACAAAGAACCCGGCAAACACCCTTTTTCATTAAAAACATCCCATACAGGTACAGTTCATACGAAATGAAAAACATGAGCAAGGGGATTACAAGTCCTAAATTTAACAAACGCCCGGAGGCTTAGAAACTAAAAAGAGATAAGATGCCCATAATCCCTTTCTTGTCCCTCTCCTCAGAAGGTGGAACGAGATAGTAGGAGGGCAAAAAGAACGCCTAGGCGAGGTACGAGCAGCAGAAGACGCCGGGAGAGGAGCCGAAAGATGAGGCAGCGGGCCGACAATACGCGATGAAGGCGTCGGTGCCCGCGTACTCTGACTTGACGGCCCGCCACCCACCTTCTTCGTCTTCTCCGTCCCTCCTACGCCAGCCGCCCAAGGAGGCGACGGGGAATGCGCCGATGGAGAGCTTTAGGAGGAAGACCCCCGGTAGGGCGCGTGGCCGAGGGAGGGGTCAATTGGAGTCAGGATCGGCATCCTCCCGCTTGACTCCCTCGTCGTCGCTGTCGCTGTCCTCCTCGTCGCTCCCGCTCGAGGAGGAATCTTCATCATCGGAGGAGCTCTCCACGCAGCACTTCAGGCGAGTCCTAAGGTCCCCGAAGACCTTGACGGAGAGCAGGCCATTCTCCATTAATTTAAAGTAGAGAACGAGCCCCGCCGTCAGGCTGTGGACGCGAGTGAAAGTTTTCCATCCACGACGAAGGTACATGACGTGAGGAGCGGGAAAGTCGACGTCGACCCGCGTACCACCGTTCCCGCAGCCCCTCATATGCAGCCTGAGGGTCTATGGCGGGTCGAGCTCCATCTCCCGAGCGAATGGAGTGGGGAGACGAAGACGACAACGCGGTGGCCGGCGTAGCCTAATGAAGAACTCACGGGGCTGGTCCCCGACATGGCCCTCCATTGGGGGAGGCATCGCCGGCGGAGGCATGGCCGGTGCGCCGCCCCGTTCCCCTCTTCCCCGAGCGCCACGGCGACCTCGGCCTTGGCCCCTCCCCCTTCCTCTCGTGGCCGGCTCCGCCGCCGCGAGCTCTTGGGAAGGAGGGACGCGCTGTCGAGCAGAGACCCTCGCCGCCACCGTCGAAGGACCGGCGCCTCCTCTCGCCATGGCAGATGGAAGTGAGGAGACGAGGTGGAAGGAGATGGATGATGGTTGAGTGTTGGGTGCCACCCCCTCCCCCCTCCTTATAAAGGGGCGGGATCGGGGCTCGGCCGCCCCACTCAACCAATCCGTCGAGACCGACCCGCTGCTCCAATCAGCGACGGCCCGGTTTCCTGCCTCCACCGCCTGACACCTCAGGGGCATGGGGACACGTGGCGAGCAAGCAGAAATCGAGGGGACAGGTGAGGCGACCGTTCCCCACCCCGTGATCGTGGGGCGCGGACGCCTTGAAGACCACGACCTGAGTCCGCTCAGTAAATGAGCCGCGCCTCTGCGTTTTCCTCTTTTTATGGGGAAGGCGCGAGCCGCCTCTTTATTGTGATGTGACACATGTGTGCGGGAACCGCCCCACGCATGACCCCCACGTCACGCACGACCCTCCACGACGCGCGTTTAGCGCGGGTCGTGGGGAAGCGCAAGCGAGCGAAAAAGTTACCGCGGTAAAAATCCGCCCCGCCTGCCCGCGCACCGTTATGGGCCTGGCCCAACAACGTGTCGCGCTTATGTGTGGCCCAGGCCCGGGGGCTCCTGTCGGTGTACAAAAGTAGGGGCTCCCCTTTTGACCCCTTTACTTGTGCATGGACAGTCGGAGCCGCGCCCGCGGCCACGCTGAGCGGGGCAAGGCAGGGGAGCCGAAGCACAAAGTGATTAGAGCAACACCAAGACCAGAGACCACAAAGAGCAGAGGGGCGAGGCGGACTCCCCGGCAAGACCCTTGCCCGGTGGCCTCCGTGGCCCCGGCAAGAGCCTTGCCGGGGCAACTTGCCCGATGCCAGCGGGGCGCGCCACCCTTGAGCCCAAGGGTTTCCAACAACCACATTGGGACCAGGGCTCGAGAGGCACCTCCGTGGTGGCATGCAGATCTTCGTCAGGATCATAAACAGACGAGATCAGATGAGGACCAGAAGACGACGATCCTCGGCGGGATCCTAGCCGAGGAAATCCACAAGACCCCCGGCAAGACGCTTGCCGGGGAAGACCACGATGCTGCGGCAAGACCCTTGCCGGGCCCCCGGCAAAGCCCTTGCCGGAGACACCTATGGGGCAGCAGCAGGGCCCGCATCTGCCAAGGCTCCACCGCCGTCCCCATGCAGCAGCCAGCTCAACCAGCTGGGCAGGCACCTGCATGGCGACGAGCGGCCTCCACGACCGACTCAGCAAGCCCCTGCGTGGTGACATGCAGATCTTCGTGAAGGCTCCACCACCGCGCCAGCCCAGCAACCAGCCAACATGGTGCTACGATGCCTCGTCAGCTCAGACTCGTGTCGAAGCCAGGCGAGGCGGCGACAACTGGGACGAGCTTCCTTGTTGTCCCCAATAAAGCGAGAGGGGCACGTCGGCAACGCATTAAATGCGTTTGTCTGACGGTGCCAGAGGATAGACTCATCCACTGTGCACCTTTCCACCTCCTGTGTGCCACTGTGGCAACCCCTTTTTCCTATAAAAGGAGGCCTGAGGCGCCCAGGAGAAGGATTCGGATCTTTTGAGCTACCAACGCACCGTAGCTAGCTCAAAAACTCAAGAACACTCAAATACATACACCAAAGCAGGACTAGGGTTTTACGCATCCTCGCGGCCCGAACCTGGGTAAACGATCTTTATGCTTCCTGTCAGACCCGCTCTTTGCACAACCCCGCGCCCGCCAACCGTAGAAGGGATCCCAGTGATCCCATAGGTGTCGTTTCCCCGACAGATGGAGACTATGATTCCCCCACAAGTCGGGATGAGACTCCAGACAAAAAATAAAAAATAGAAAAAGAGAGGCCAAAGAGCCCAAAATAAAAAAATGAGAGAAAAGAGAGAAGGGCCAATGTTACTATCCTTTCCACACTTGTGATTCAAAATAGCACCATAATCTTCATGATAGAGACTCTCCTATGTTGTCACTTTCATATACTAGTGGGGATTTTTCATTATAACTTGGCTTGTATATTCCAATGATGGGCTTCCTCAAATTGCCCTAGGTCTTCATGGGCATGCGAGTTGGATGCACACCCACTTAGTTTCTTTTTGAGCTTTCATAAACTTATAGCTCTAGTGCATCCGTTGCATGGCAATCCCTACTCACTCATATTGATATCTATTGATGGGCATCTTCATAGCCTGTTGATACGCCTAGTTGATGTGAGACTATCTCCTTCCTTTTGTCTTCTCCACAACCACCATATTCTATTCCACCTATAGTGGTATATCCATGGCTCATGCTCGTGTATTACTGAAAGTTGAAAAAGTTTGAGAACATCAAAAGTATGAAACAATTGCTTGGATTGTCATCAGGGTTGTGCATAATTTAATACTTTGTGTGATGAAGACATGGCCAGACTATATGATTTTGTAGGGATAACTTTCTTTGGCCATGTTATTTTGAGAAGACATGATTGCTTTATTAGTATGCTTGAAGTATTATTGTTTTTTATGTCAATATTAAACTTTTTTTTGAATCTTATGGATCTGAATATTCATGCCACAATAACAAAAATTACATGGATAAATATGTTAGGTAGCATTCCACATCAAAATTTTAGTTTTTATCATTTACCTACTCGAGGACGAGTAGGAATTAAGCTTGGGGATGCTTGATACGTCTCCAACGTATCTATAATTTTTATTGTTCCATGCTATTATATTATTTGTGTTGGATGTTTTATATGCATTACTATGTTATTTTATATTATTTTTGGGACTAGCTTATTAACCTAGAGCGCAGTGCCACTTTCTATTTTTCCCTTGTTTTTGAGTTTCGCACAAAAGGAATATCAAACGGAGTCCAAATTGAATAAAACTTTACGATGATTTTTCTTGGACCAGAAGACACCCAGAGGACTGGGAGTCCAAGCCAGAAGAGCCACGAGGCGACGACAAGGGTGGAGGGCACGCCCTGGGGGGGCGCCCCTGCCTTGTGGCCTCCTCGGGACTCCCCTGACCTACCTCTTCGTCCTATAAATTCACATATATTCCAAAACCCTCAGAGGGAGCCACGAAAATACTTTTCCACCTCCGCAACATTCTGTTCCACTGAGATCCCATCTTGGGGCCTTTTCCGGCGATCTGCCGGAGGGGGATTCAATCACGGAGGGCATTTACATCAACCCTATTGCCCTTCCGATGAAGCGTCAGTAGTTTACCTCAGACCTACGGGTCCATAGCTAGTAGCTAGATGGCTTCTTCTCTCTCTTTGATTCTCAATACCATGTTCTCCTCGATGTTCTTGGAGATCTATCCAATGTAATATTCTTTTGCGGTGTGTTTGTCAAGATCCGATGAATTGTGGATTTATGATCAGATTATCTATGCATATTATTTGAATCTTCTCTGAATTCTTATATGCATGATTTGATATCTTTGTATTTCTATTCGAATTATCGGATTGATTTGGCCAACTAGATTGGTATTTCTTGCAACAGGAGAGGTGCGTAGTTTTGGGTTCAATCTTGCGGTGTCCTCACCCAGTGATATAGTAGGGGTAGCGAGACACCTATCGTATTGTTGCCATCAAGGATAAAAAGATGGGGTTTTCATCATATTGCTTGAGTTTATCCCTCTACATCATGTCATCTTACTTCATGCGTTACTCTGTTCTCTTGAACTTAATACTCTAGATGCAGGCAGGAGTCGGTCGATGTGTGGAGTAATAGTAGTAGATGCAGGCAGGAGTCGGTCTACTTGACATAGACGTGATGCTTATATGCATAATCATTGCCTTGGATATCGTCATAACTTTGCGCTTTTCTATCAATCGCTCGACAGTAATTGTTGGGGAACATAGTAATTCGAAATTTTCCTACGATCACGCAAGATCTATCTAGGAGATGAATATTAACGAGACGGGAAGAGTGTGTCCACGTACCCTCGTAGACCGAAAGCGGAAGCGTTTAGTTAACGCGGTTGATGTAGTTGAACGTCTTCAAGGTCCCACCGATCCAAGTACCGAACGTACGGCACCTCCGTGTTCAGCACACGTTCAGCTCGATGACGTCCCTCGAGCTCTTGATCCAGTAGAGGGTCGAGGGAGAGTTCCGTCAGCACGATGGCGTGGCGACGGTGTTGGTGATGTGATCCACGCAGGGCTTCGCCTAAGCACTAGGACGCTATGACCAGAGGAGTAAACTGTGGAGGGGCACCGCACATGGCTAAGAGACACCTATTGTGCTTTGGGGTGCCCCCTGCCCAAGTATATAAAGGAAGGGGGAGGACGAGGCCGGCCCAAGGGGGCGCGCCAAGAGGGGGGAGTCCTACTAGGACTCCGTTCCTGGTAGGATTCGCCCCCCCCCTTCCTTCCAACGAAGAGGGGGAAAGGAGAAAGGAGGGAGAGGGAGAAGGAAAGAGGGGGGTCGCGCCCCCTCCCCTTGTCCAATTCGGATTGGGCAAGGGGGGCACGCGCCACCTCCCGTGGCCTGCCTCCTCTCCTCCACTATGGCCCATTAGGCCCATTAACTTTCCCGGGGGGTTCCGGTAGCCTCTTGGTACTCCGGAAAATTCCCAAACCTTATCGGAACATTTCTGGTGTCCGTATATAACCTTCCAATATATCAATCTTTACCTCTTGACCATTTCGAGACTCCTTGTCATGTCCGTGATCTCATCTGGGACTCCGAACAAACTTCGGTCACCAAAACACACAACTCATAATACAAATCGTCATCGAACGTTAAGCGTGCGGACCCTACGGGTTCGAGGACTATGTAGACATGACCGAGACACATCTCCGGTCAATAACCAATAGCGGAACCTGGATGCTCATATTGGTTCCTACATATTCTACGAAGATCTTTGTTGGTCAAACCGCATAACAACATACGTCATTCCCTTTGTCATCGGTATGTTACTTGCCCGAGATTCGGTCGTCGGTATCCTCATACCTAGTTCAATCTCATTACCGGCAAGTCTCTTTACTCGTTCCGTAATGCATCATCCCGCAACGAACTCATTAGTCACATTGCTTGCAAGGCTTATAGTGATGTGCATTACCGAGAGGGCCCAGAGATACCTCTCCGATACTCGGAGTGACAAATCCTAATATCGATCTATGCCAACCCTACAAACATCTTCAGAGACACCTGTAGAGCATCTTTATACTCACCCAGTTATGTTGTGACGTTTGATAGCACACAAGGTGTTCCTCCGGTATCCGGGAGTTGCATAATCTCATAGTCAGAGGAATATGTACAAATCATGAAGAAAGCAATAGCAATAAAACTTAACGATCATTATGCTAAGCTAACGGATGGGTCTTGTCCTTCACATCATTATCTAATGATGTGATCCCATTCATCAAATGACAACACATGTCTATGGTCAGGAAACTTAACCATCTTTGATTAACGAGCTAGTCAAGTAGAGGCATACTAGGGACACTCTGTTTTGTCTATGTATTCACACATGTACTAAGTTTCCGATTAATACAATTCTAGCATGAATAATAAAGATTTATCATGATATAAGGAAATATAAATAACAACTTTATTATTGCCTCTAGGGCATATTTCCTTCAGTCTCCCACTTGCACTAGAGTCAATAATCTAGTTCACATCGCCATGTGATTTAACACCAATAGTTCACATCTTTATGTGATTAGTTCACATCTCCATGTGACTAACACCAAAAGGGTTTACTAGAGTCAATAATCTAGTTCACATCGCTATGTGATTAACACCCAAAGAGTACTCAGGTGTGATCATGTTTTGCTTGTGAGAGAAGTGTAGATAACGGGTCAGCCACATTCAGAGCCGTATGTATTTTGCAAATTTTCTATGTCTACAATGCTCTGCACGGAGCTACTCTAGCTAATTGCTCCCACTTTCAATATGTATCCAGATTGAGACTTAGAGTCATCCGGATCAGTGTCAAAGCTTGCATCGACGTAACCCTTTACGACAAACTTTTTGTCACCTCCATAACCGAGAAACATGTCCTTATTCCACTAAGGATAATTTTGACCGCTGTCCAGTGATCCACTCCAGGATCACTATTGTACCCTCTCGCCAAACTCATGGTGAGGTACACAATAGGTCTGGTACACAGCATAGCATACTTTATAAAACATTAGAACCTATGACTGAGGCATAGGGAATGACTTTTCATTCTCTTTCTATTTTCTGTCGTGGTTGGGTTTTGAGTCTTTACTCAACTTCACACCTTGCAACACAGGCAAGAATTCCTTCTTTGACTGTTCCATTTTGAACTACTTCAAAAACTTGTCAAGGTATGTACTCATTGAAAAAAAAAACTTATCAAGTGTCTTGATCTATATCTATAGATCTTGATGCTCAATATGTAAGCAGCTTCACCGAGGTCTTTCTTTGAAAAACTCCTTTCAAACACTCCTTTATGCTTTCCAGAAAATTCTACATCATTTTCGATCTAGAATATGTCATTCACATATACTTATCAGAAAGTCTGTAGTGCTACCACTCACTTTCTTGTAAATACAGGCTTCACCGCAAGTCTGTATAAAACTATATGCTTTGATCAACTCATCAAAGCGTATATTCCAACTCCGAGATGTTTGCACCAGTCCATAGATGGATCGTTGGAGCTTGCACACTTTGTTAGCACCTTTAGGATTGACAAAACCTTCTTGTTGCATCATATACAACTCTTCTTTAAGAAATCCATTAAGGAATGCAGTTTTGACATCCATTTACCAGATTTCATAAAATGCGGCAATTGCTAACCTGATTCGGACAGACTTTAAGCATCGATACGAGTGAGAAAATCTCATCGTTGTCAACACCTTGAACTTGTCGAAAAAACTTTTTGCGACAATTCGAGCTTTGTAGATAGTAACACTACTATCAGCGTCCGTCTTCCTCTTGAAGATCCATTTATTCTCAATGGCTCGCCGATCATCGGGCAAGTCAATCAAAGTCCATACTTTGTTCTCATACATGGATCCTATCTTAGATTTCATGGCCTCAAGCCATTTTGCGGAATCTGGCTCATCATCGCTTCCTCATAGCTCGTAGGTTCGTCATGGTCTAGTAATGACTTCTAAAACAGGATTACCGTACCACTCTGGTGCGGAACGTACTCTGGTTGACCTACGAGGTTTGGTAGTAACTTGATCTGAAGTTTCATGATCATCATCATTAGCTTCCTCACTAATTGGTGTAGGAATTGCTACCTCTTGAGCATGCGTTGGTTTTCCCTTGAAGAGGAAAGGGTGATGCAGCAAAGTAGCGTAAGTATTTCCCTCAGTTTTTGAGAACCAAGGAATCAATCCAGTAGGAGGCCACACACAAGTCCCTCGTACCTACACAAACAAATAAGAACCTTGCAACCAATGTGATAAAGGGGTTGTCAATCCCTTCACGGCCACTTGCAAAAGTGAGGTCTCATAGAGATGATAAGATAATATTTTTGGTATTTTTATGATAAAGATTAAAAGTAAAGATTGCAAAGTAAAAATAGATTGGAGACTTATATGATGGAAGATAGACCCGGGGCATAGGTTTCGCTAGTGGCTTCTCTAAGATAGCATAAGTATTACGGTGGGTGAACAAATTACTGTCGAGCAATTGATAGAAAAGTGCATAATTATGAGAATATCTAGGCATGATCATGTATATAGGCATCACGTCCGCAACAAGTAGACCGACTCCTGCCTGCATCTACTACTATTACTCCACACATCGACTGCTATCTAGCATGCATCTAGAGTATTAAGTTCATAAGAACAGTGTAACGCATTAGGCAAGATGACATGATGTAGAGGGATAAACTCAAGCAATATGATATAAACCCCATCTTTTTATCCTCGATGGCAACAATACAATACGTGTCGTTTCCCCTTCTGTCACTGGGATCGAGCAACGCAAGATTGAACCCAAAGCTAAGCACTTCTCCCATTGCAAGAAAGATCAATCTAGTAGGCCAAACCAAACTGATAATTCGAAGAGACTTGCAAAGATAACACATCATACATAAAAGAATTCAGAGGAGATTCAAATATTGTTCATAGATAATCTTGATCATAAACCCACAATTCATCGGATCTCGACAAACACACCGCAAAAAGAGTTACATCGAATAGATCTCCAAGAAGATCGAGGAGAACTTTGTATTGAGATCCAAAGAGAGAGAAGAAGCCATCTAGCTAATAACTATGGACCCGAAGGTCTGTGGTAAACTACTCACACATCATCGGAGAGGCTATGGTGTTGATGTAGAAGCCCTCCGTGATTGATTCTCCCTCCGGCGGAGTGCCGGAAAAGACCCCAAGATGGGATCTCACGGGTACAGAAGGTTGCGGCGGTGGAAATAGGGTTTCGTGATGCTCCTGGTTGGTTTCGGGGTATATGGGTATATATAGAAGGAAGAAGTAGGTCGGTGGAGCTACGAGGGGCCCACAAGGGTGGGGGTGCGCCTCCCTGCCTCGTGGCCTCCTCGTTGATTTCTGGACGTCCACTCCAAGTCCTCTGGATCACGTTTGTTCCAAAAATAACTCTCCAGAAGGTTTCATTCCGTTTGGACTTCGTTTGATATTCCTTTTCTGCGAAACACTTAAATAGGAAAAAAAACAGCAATTTGCACTGGGCCTTGGGTTAGTAGGTTAGTCCCAAAAATAATATAAAACTGCTTAGTAAAGCCCATTAAACATCCAAAACAGATAATATAATAGCATGGAACAATAAAAAATTATAGATACGTTGGAGACGTATCAGGAATCACCGGAATTGATTCTTGTGATGAACTACTTTCCAACTCGGGAGAAGGTACAATTGCCTCATCAAGTTCAACTCCCCTCCCACTCACTTCTTTCGAGAGAATTCCTTCTCTAGAAAGGATCCATTCTTAGCAACAAAAATCTTTCCTTCGGATTTGTGATAGAAGATGTACCCAACAGTTTCTTTTGGGTATCCTATGAAGATGCATTTCTCCGATTTGGGTTCGAGCTTATCAGGTTGAAGCATTTTCACATAAGCATCACAGCCCCAAACTTTAAGAAACGACAGCTTAGGTTTCTTGCTAAACCACAGTTCATATGGTGTCATCTCAACGGATTTAGATGGTGCCCTATTTAACGTGAATGCAGCTGTCTCTAATGCATAACCCCAAAACGATAGTGGTCAGTCGGTAAGAGACATCATAGATTGCACCATATCCAATAAAGTACGGTTACGACGTTCGGACACACCATTACGCTGTGGTGTTCCAGGTGGCGTGAGTTGTGAAACTTATTCCACATTGTTTTAGATGAAGGCCAAACTCGTAACTCAAATATTCGCCTCCGTGATCATATCATAGAAACTTTATTTTCTTGTTACGATGATTCTCCACTTCACTCTGAAATTGTTTGAATTTTTCAAATGTTTCAGACTTGTGTTTCATTAAGTAGATATACCCATATCTGCTCAAATCATTTGTGAAGGTCAGAAAATAACGATACCCGCCGCAAGCCTCAACACTCATCGGATCGCATACATCAGTATGTATCATTTCCACTAAGTCTGTGGCTCGCTCCATTGTTCCGGAGAACGGAGTTTTAGTCATCTTGCCCATGAGGCATGGTTCGCAAGTATCAAATGATTCATAATCAAGTGATTCCAAAAATCTAGCTGCATGGAGTTTCTTCATGCGCTTTACACCAATATGACCTAATTGGTAGTACCACAAATATGATGCACTATCATTATCAACTTTGCATCTTTTGGCATCAATATTATGTGTATCACTGCGATCGAGATTCAGTAAACCATTTATATTGGATGTAAGACCATAGAAGGTTTTATTCATGTAAACAGAACAACCATTATTCTCTGACTTAAATGAATAACCGTATCGTAATGAACATGATCCAATCATATTCATGCTCAACGCAAACACCAAATAACATTTATTTAGTTCCAATACTAATCCCGAAGGTAGAGGGAGTATGCGATGGTGATATTATCAACCTTGGAATCATTTCCAACACACATCGTCACCTCGCCCTCAACTAGTCTCTGTTCATTTTGTAACTCATGGTTTGAGTTACTAATCATAGCAACTGAACCGGTATCAAATACCCAGGGGCTACTATGAACACTAGTAAAGTACACATCAATAACATGTATATCATATACACTTTTGTTCACTTTGCCATCCTTCTTATCCGCCAAGTATTTGGGGCAGTTTCGCTTCCAGTGACCATTTCCTTTGCAGTAGAAGCACTCAGTTTCAGGCTTGGATCTAGCTTTGGGCTTCTTCACGGGAGTGGCAACTTGCTTGCCATTCTTCTTGAAGTTCCCTTTCTTTCCCTTGCCCTTTTACTTGAAACTAGTGGTCTTGTCAACCATCAACACTTGATGCTTTTCTTGATTCTACCTTCACCGATTTCAGCATCACGAAGAGCTCGGGAATCGTTTTCATCATCCCTTGCATATTATAGTTCATCTGTCAATCACTATCTTATCTAGAAGATTAACTCCCACTTGATTCAAGCGATTGTAGTACTCAGACATTCTGAGCACGTGCTCATTGGTTGAGCTATTATTCTCCATCTTGTAGGCAAAATACTTGTCAGAGGTCTCATACCTCTCGACTTGGGCATGAGTCTAAAATACCAATTTCAGCTCTTGGAACATCTTATATGCTCTGTGGCATTCAAAACATTTTTGAAGTCCCGGTTCTAAGCCGTAAAGCATGGCGCACTAAACTATCAAGTAGTCATCATACCGAGCTTGCCAAACGTTCATAATGTCTGCATCTGCTCCTGCAATAGGTCCGTTACCTAGTGATGCATCAAGGACATAATTCTTCTATGCAGCAATGAGGATAATCCTCAGATCATGGACCTAGTTTGCATCATTGCTACTATCATCTTTCAACTTGTTTTTCTCTAGGAACATATAAAAATAAATGGGGAGCTACATCGCAAGCTATTGATCTACAACATAGATATGCAAAAACTATCAGGACTAAGTTCACGATAAATTGAAGTTCAATTAATCATATTACTTAAGAACTCCCACTTAGATAGACATCCCTCTAGTCATCTAAATGATCATGTGATCGATATCATCCCTCTAGTCAATTGTAGTTTTCAATGCTGAACATCTCTATGTTGATCATATCTACTATATGATTCACGTTCGACCTTTCAGTCTCAGCGTTCTGAGGGCATATCTGCATATGCTAGGCTCGTCTAGTTTAACCCGAGTATTCTGCACGTGCAAAACTATCTTGCACCCGTTTATGTTAATGTAGAGCTTATCACACCCGATCATCACGTGATGTCTCGGCACGACGAACTGTCGCAACAGTGCATACTCAGGGAGAACACTTATACCTTGAAATTTAGTGAGGGGTCATCTTATAATGCTACCATCGTACTAAGCAAAATAAGATGCATAAAAGATAAACATCACATGCAATCAAAATATGTGACATGATATGGCCATCATCATCTCGTGCCTTTGATCTCCATCTCCAAAGCACCGGCATGATCTCCATCGTCACCGGCATGACACCTTGATCTCCAACGTAGCGTCGTTGTCGTCTTGCCAACTATTGCTTCTACAACTATCGCAACCGCATAGTGATAAAGTAAAGCAATTACATGGCGATTGCATTTCATACAATAAAGCGACAACCATAAGGCTCCTGCCAGTTGCCGATAATTTTTTACAAAACATGATCATCTCATACAACAATTTATATCTCATCACGTCTTGACCATATCACATCACAACATGCCCTGCAAAAACAAGTTAGACGTCCTCTACTTTGTTGTTGCAAGTTTTACGTGGCTGCTACGGGCTTCTAGCAAGAACCGTTCTTACCTACGCATCAAAACCACAACAATTTTTCGTCAAGTGTGTTGTTTTAACCTTCAACAAGGACCGACCGTAGTCAAACTCGATTCAACTAAAGTTGGAGGAACAGACACCCGCCAGCCACCTGTGTGTGAAGCATGTTGATAGAACTAGTCTCATGAACGCGGTCATGTAATGTCGGTCCGGGCCGCTTCATCCAACAATACCGCCGAATCAAAGTAAGACATTGGTGGTAAGCAGTATGACTATTATTGCCCACAACTCTTTGTGTTCTACTCATGCATATCATCTACGCATAGACCTGGCTCTGATACCACTATTGGGGAACGTAGTAATTCAAAATCTTTCTATGATCACGCAAGATCTATCTAGGAGATGCACATTAACGAGACGGGAAGAGTGTGTCCACGTACCCTCGAAGACCGAAAGCGGAAGCGTTTAGTTAACGCGGTTGATGTAGTCGAACGTCTTCACGATCCAACTGATCCAAGTACCGAACGTACGACACCTCCGTGTTCAGCACACGTTCAGCTCGATGACGTCCGTCGAGCTCTTGATCCAGTAGAGGGTCGAGGGAGAGTTCCATCAGCACGACGGCGTGGCGACGGTCTTGGTGATGTGTTCCGCGCAGGGCTTCGCCTAAGCACTACGACGCTATGATGAGAGGAGTAAATTGTGGAGGGGGGCACCACACACGGCTAAGAGACAACTGTTGTGCCTTTGGGGTGCCCCCTGCCCAGGTATATAAAGGAGGGGGGAGGAGGAGGCCGGCACAAGGGGGGTGCGCCAAGAGGGGGGAGTCCTACTAGGACTCCGTTCCTACTAGGATTCGCCCCCCGCCCCTTTCCTTTCAACGGAGAGGGGGAAAGGGGAAAGGAGGGAGAGGGAGAAGGAAAGAGGGGGGCCGCGCCCCCTCCCCTTGTCCAATTTGGATTGGGAAAGGGGGCACGCGCCACCTCTCCTCCACTATGGCCCATTAGGCCCATTAACTTTCCCGGGGGGTTCCGGTAGCCTCCCGGTACTCCGAAAAATCCCCGAACCTTATCGGAACCTTTCCGGTGTCCGTATATAACCTTCCAATTTATCAATCTTTACCTCTCGACCATTTCGAGACTCCTTGTCATGTCTGTGATCTCATCCGGGACTCCCTACAAACTTCGGTCACCAAAACACACAACTCATAATACAAATCGTCATCGAACGTTAAGCGTGCGGACCCTACGGGTTCGAGAACTATGTAGACATGACCGAGACACATCTCCGGTCAATAACCAATAGCGGAACTTGGATGCTCATATTGGTTCCTACATATTCTACGAAGATATTTATCGGTCAAACCGCAATAACAATATACGTTATTCCCTTTGTCATCTGTATGTTACTTGCCCGATATTCGATCGTCGGTATCATCATACCTAGTTCAGTCTCGTTACCGGCAAGTCTCTGTACTAGTTTCGTAATGCATCATCCTGCAACTAACTCATTAGTCACATTGCTTGCAAGGCTTATAGTGATGTGCATTACCGAGAGGGCCCAGAGATACCTCTCTGATACTCGGAGTGACAAATCCTAATCTCGATCTATGCCAACCCTACAAACACCTTCAGAGACACCTGTAGAGCATCTTTATAATCACCTAGTTACGTTGTGACCTTTTATAGCACACAAGGTGTTCCTCCGGTATTCGGGAGTTGCATAATCTCATAGTCAAAGGAATATGTATAAGTCATGAAGAAAGCAATAGCAATAAAACTGAACGATCAACATGCTAAGCTAACGAATGGGTCTTGTCCATCACATCATTCTCCTAATGATGTGATCCCACTCATCAAATGACAACACATGTCTATGGTCAGGAAACTTAACCATCTTTGATTAACGAGCTAGTCAAGTAGAGGCATACTAGGGACACTCTGTTTTGTCTATGTATTCGCACATGTACTAAGTTTCCGGTTAATACAATTCTAGCATGAATAATAAACATTTATCATGATATAAGGAAATATAAATAACAACTTTATTATTGCCCCTAGGGCATATTTCCTTCAGTAATTTGTTCACCCACCGTATTAGTTGCCTTCATGAGAGAAGCCTCTGGTGAAACCTATGGCCCCGGGTCTATTTTACATCATATTTGTTTCCGATCTACTTTTGCAATCTTTTATTTTCAGATCTATAAACCAAAAAAAAGACCCAAAAATATTTTATCTTTTGTTTTGGTTTATCTATCTCTATCAGATCTCACCTTTGCAATTAACCGTGAAGGGATTGACAACCCCTTTATCACGTTGGGTGCAAGTGTTTGATTGTTTGTGCAGGTGCATAGACTGGAGACTTGCTTGTACCTCCTACTGGATTGATACCTTGGTTCTCTAACTGAGGGAAATACTTATCTCTACTTTGCTGCTTCACCCTTTCCTCTTCAAGGGAAAAACCAACGCAAGCTCAAGAAGTAGCAGCGGACAGTTTGTGGTCGTGTTCGACCAACCCACGAGCGCGGGGGGTGGAGGAAACACCAATGCGGAGGCCAACGAGCCCTGCGCGGAGGAGACCCGCAATGCACCGGCGGGCAGAGATGCCGGCAGGCCTCGCGCCGAGCCCTCCGGAGGGTGCTCGAGCGAGCCTCGCGAGGGCGGTGGTGCAGTGGCCCCTGCCGGGGGTTGAAGAAGAGGCATTGGGGCCCTACCGACGAGTAAGCTTTTGCGTCTCGTTCCTTGTCTTTAATTTGTGTTATGTGCCTCCCGAGGCCCAGGCTGAGCCCCCGCGCCACGCAGGGAGCCCGAAAATAAGAAGAAGAAGAAGAAGAAGAAGAAGAAGAAGAAGAAGAAGAAGAAGAAGAAGAAGAAGAAGAAGAAGAAGAAGAAGAAGAAGAAGAAGAAGAAGAAGAGGAAGAATAAGGAGGAGGAGGAGGAGGAGGAGGCCCCCGCCTCGAGGGGGGCCACGAAGCATAGACAGGGCGCAACGGTGTAGGATGAGCGCGCGGCCTCTCCTGAGACGCACTTAACTTGCCTCCCCCAGATAGGGGGAGCGATCCTTGCAAGGGGGGCTCCGCAGGCGAGGTAGTGCCTCCCGAGGCGCCCAACGTGGGAGGCGATGCGAGGAAGGAGGGGGCTGAAGAGCCTACCCCCTCCACGACAATCCTCGCCCACCGGGGAGACCAACGCCAACGAGGGAGCTACAGCGAGCCCCCAGCACTCACCCATGTGCCAAGCCCCCGACGCTGTTGTCGCAAGCCCGCAGCGTACGCCAACGCGACAAGCTGAGGAGGAAATCGCAAAGAGCCCCCAGCGCTCGGCGGAGGACGCAGCCCCTGCAAGGGATGAAGGCATGGAGCCTGAGAGGGGGCCCTACCCCGGGTCCGCACGCGCCATGACGGTGGAGAGCGAGGCGCACTCCTGCTGGGCCTTGGCGTTGGTGAGCGATAGTGCCGTGCTCAAGCGCGGAGCCTTTCGAAGCGCCGGGGTGGCCCTCGACGCGCTTGAGGAGGATCTCCGAGCGGAGGAGACGCACATTGTGGAGGGGTGTGATACGTCTCCAACATATCCATAATTTTTTATTGTTCCACGCTATTATAGTATCAATCTTGGATGTTTATTATACAATTATATGCAATTATGTATCTTTTTTTGAAACTAACCTATTAACCTAGTGCCCAGTGCCAGTTGCTATTTTTGGCTTTTCAGAAAGTTAGTACCAAACAGAGTCCAAATGCTACGAAACTTTTTGATATTTTTTCTGGACCGAAAGGGACCCTAGAAGTTTCGGGAGAAGACAAGAAGTGCCACGAGGCAGCGATAAGCCCGCCAGGCGCACCCGCGGGGGGCAGGCTTGTGGGCCCCTCGTGGCACTTCCTAACCTAATTCCAGCTCTATAAATTCCAAAATATTCCCCATACATCAGAGAGCCACCCCAAATACTTTTTCTGCCATTGCAAGTTTCTGTTCTTTAGAGATCCCATCTGGAGACCTTTTCCGGTACACTGCCGGAGGGGGAATCGATCACGGAGGGCTTCTACATCTTCTTTCTACCCTTCCGATAATGTGCGAGTAGTTTATCACACGCCTACGGGTACATAGCTAGTAGCTAGATGGCTTCTTCTCTCTTTTTAATCCTTTTTTGCGACGTGTTTGTTGGGATCCGATGAATTGTGGGTTTCTGATCAAATTATCCATGAATATTATTTGATTCTTCTATAAACTCTTTTATGCATGATATTTATAGCTTTGTATTTCTCTCCGATCTGTCCGTTTCGTTTGGCCAACTAGATTAATTTATCTTGCAATGGGAGAGGTCCTTTGTGATTGGTTCGATATTGTGTTGCTCAATCCCAGTAACAGAATGGCCCTCGCGAGGCGTCTTGCTTCGCGGCGCCCATAGCTGGGCCACCTCTAGAGGCCTTCTCCAGGTGTCGCTTCCTGGGCCGTAGGCAGTGGGCCCGTGGTACCCTGGTTTCCACTTGGCCGACACATGCCATAGATCAGATCAATGCTAGTGGCCATCCACACGTCGCACAACAACTCGTCCTTCCTCATGGTGAAGCTTTCTACTCTACTCCTTTTCCTTGGATCGGCTGTAAATTCATCCGGATCAGGCTCGTCGTCGCCGTCCACCTCCTGCTCCTGTTGCTTGGTGGCCCAATCCGTGTGCATGCCCGGCTGCGCGCCCAGTTGCATGCTCTGCTGGGTGTACGTGGCACACTGGCTGTACATGCTCGACCACGTGGACTTCGAGTTATCCACTTGCCCGTCCTCAAAGCAGCCTCTTTTTCCGTTGTGGGTCGTCTAAAACAATTGCCTATCCTCGTAGCAGCTTCTGCCTCCGTCGTGGGTCGTCTCAAGAAAATGACGCCGCGTTGACGTCGATGCAGAAAGGCACGTGCTGCTTACCAAGTTGTTGGGCCACGTAAAAGTTGGGAGCCTTGTATTGCTCCAGCCAGGGTGGCGTCTGCACGGACGACGACGGTGGCAACGGCCCTCGTTCCTTGCCTCGCGTTGCACCACAACTGCCGCCGGTACCACGACCACCCCTTGCATGACGACCAACTTCGCGGGCCTTCTGCTTCTTGAGCGGCGCTACCTTTGCCTTATGTCTGAGCCGGCGATCCTCCCGTGTCGCAGAGTAGATCTCGCGGGCGGCCGCCTTCGTCAGATCCTCCACCACCGACTCCGCCAACTTTTTGCAAGGGTCCTCCATGCAGCGGCGGTGACTACGAAAAAGGGCAGGAATTGGGGTAGAGAGAGGCGGTATAGAAGAAGAGAGGGATTGAGAAAGAGTGATTTTGCCGCGGAAACAGTGCGGCCAGCTCCAAATGCGTGGGCTCTGCCTTAGTTTTGGGTGGGTCATGGGTGTCGGAGTCCTACATGACTGGTGTACGGACTTCCACAAAGCCCCCTGGTTCGATTCCAGTTTGCGGGAAAACGGAAGTCTGGGCTGTTTCTGGAACGGATGCGGGAGGTTTCAGGGTCCGCGTTGGAGATGCCTAACATTTACACCAAACATTGCATTTCCAACACTTGCAAAACTAATTTGAACTAGCAAGTTTCACCCTGACTCTCATCTCCACATTTTGCATGGAATATGAAACACATGGACACGGTTCCGAAGAACGGAACACGGGCGATGGTGCCCACGAATGACAGGCGCACCTGAGCATGAACATGCGCACCTGAAAGGCTGAGACGGTTGTCTTGTTGCTTCCACCATGCTCGCAGAAAAACAGGGAGCAATTGTTCTAACCTAGAAATCGAGATGCCAACTGTCCTCGTCTTTAACGATGGTGCCACCGGAAACACTGGACAGTTGAATCCGTGTCGCAATTGGTCGGCATACAAAATATTATTAATAATGTCAAAAACGTTACCTGCCTGTGTGTAATTGCCATTAGAGATTAGACTCACAGAATAACAAACTCTCCTTGTTTCTAGAAATAGTACTCTATAGGCGAGCTGATTAACTAAGTTATCTCGGAACAAAGCACCGATTAGCTAATAGCAGTCTAGGAAAATCTAGCTAGGGATGAACTAATAAGGTTGCTTTTGAGCAAACGCTTTGACCAGTTATGGAATGGAGAGATGCTAAGCTGAACCGTAGGGCTGGGCTTAGCTAGAGACAGATGATGCTGAGCTACAGGCAGTGTCACCAAGGTACGGACACCGTCCCAATTATTGATATGCTACTGACTTACCGTGATCACTCTCTAGTAATTCATGCAAATCCACCACTGAATAGCTTGCTTCCGCTGGAATACACTGGTTGCTGCTACCACCTTGGCGCATTGGGTCTAAAAATATCATGATCTTATATAGCCCGCTACAGCGTTTAGAAGAGGTCATGCGTTTAAGTTCTTTTGTCCAAACACATGAGCAAACATTTTAAATAGCTCCACCGCTATAGCAGGCTATAGCATTTTGAAGAGGTCCGTCGCTAAAAGGCTTAGCGGGTTGTTTAAAACTTAAAAAAATATATGCTTCAGGTCATGTAAAAACAGTGTGGTGCTTGAGACTGGATGATTTGGCAAGAGTTGGTGGAACCGATAAGAGCGATGCTCTCTCGTTGCGTCTGGTCATGAGATTAACTAGATTTTTCTTTTCTTCTTGCAATAGAGTTGCACTTTACTCCCTTTCTAGTAACTGGACCACGCACTATTTTACATTTCTACTATATGCATACGGGCCTGACATATCTCGCGGCTGCAACAGCCGACATTAAAGGTGCCGTGCATATTTTAGATCGATTGAGGGAATACAATGCTGCGGCACGTTGCAAGATTTCCTACTTTTAGCCGCGAATCCGGTGGTCGCATGCTCACTGATGAGTGTGCGCTACAGAGTCTCGTGTGCAACATGGCTGGATGGAAACGTTTTGACCCATCCCGGGCGTTGCACGCTCCATGTTCCTTCTTGGCAGTGGTGTAATTTTTCCTCCTGGTAGAAAAGATTCTCACGTACTTCCAGACAATTCCTGAGATGGTATCCTCTATAGCTCCAAGAAAAAGGTTCTTCAATCTCATTGCTCGCAGCACCCGCCTTCACTTCACAGCATGGTCTCTCTCTGTCACTACGCGGCATCATGCATGCATGCATGCGGCATGGTCGATGGGAGCTTTGATGTATGGCCGCTACTGCCTACTGTAGGTGCGTGGCGTGGACGAGATGGTAGGCGAGAATCTCTTCCTTTGCAGAGGCCGTACGAGCGAGCGCCATGATTTCCTGAATGCTTTTCAGGAACCGCGCGTGGGGGAAGCGGGATGATACGTGTTTCACCCGGGTTAAGTAGTGGCAATGATTCCAGCCTCGTGTTTTACTCTCGAGATCGAGGCCGGGTACGAGTTCTTTTCCTGCTGTTTGTATGAACGAGGAAAAGACAGGGCTTGTTCTTGGATTCAGCAATTAACATGTCTGTCTCTAGTTAAAATGCACTCCAAGGTTCTATGCTGCAAATGACCTGAGGGGAAATCATCAATATCAAACGTGGGGCATGGGCATAATTGGATTGGATGTGGTTCACGAATTTTTTCGATAAAGAACATTCCATTAAATTGATATATCGAGGTGATACAATCGCATCGAAAGAATGCCCGGCCTCTGCATAACTCGATGCACACAGCCAAAAAGTCCAACCGATCCAAAAAATAAAATCGTTTTACAACTTAAAAAGATAAATTAGTCCAGCCTATGATGTGGCAGATCCTATCCAGAGATCACACCGCCATCCATGGGAGGAGAAAACCTTCCTGGACGTAAGCTTCAGCAGCGTAGACTCCATCATAAAAAGGTCCTTGTCCTCCGGCCTCTGCAGGATAGACCAAGTACGGAGCCATCGCGTACATACATGAATAACCTTCATAGGAGATGAAACACATTTTTTATTAAAAACCACATCATTCCCGGTAAGCCACAATGCAAGCATAAGGCAGCCGCCCCCATAAGAATATGTGCAGAAAATTGTTTATCAATACCCCTCAACCAGTTGCCGAACATGTTACTTGCACTACGTGGTGGGTATAAATTTGAAGCTACTTGAACTATGGCCCAAACCGCCCAGATTGCGACAAGTGACGCACATGCAGCGCGCCATTTGTCGCAACCTGGGGAGTTTTCCTTTTTTTCTAGATTCGTTTATTCAAAACGTTTTATCTCTCAAACCATGCGTCCAAATCTCAAACTGCTTTCACCGTTGTATTCCTTGCGTCGAGATCTTCAGAATAGATCCCATGTTTATAGGTTTTGACAAACTTTTTTTCACAAAAAATGCCAAAAAACGGATGAAAAAATCGAACCGGGAGCACGGGTTTTTTTCCTTTTCGAAAGAGGCACACCCGTGCCTCTCACGGAATCACAACCGTGCCTATCGCGGAAGCAAAACCGTGACTCTCGTGGAAAGAAAAAAAAAGAGAAAACACGTTTTTTTTCGTTTCCGAAGAGGCACGGCCGTGCCTCTCGCGGAAGCAAGACCGTGACTCTCGCGAAAGAAAAAAAAATAGAAAACGCATTCTTTTCGTTTCCGAGAGGCACGGCCGTGACTCTTGCGGAGCAAAATCATCACTCTCGCGAAAGGAAAAAACAGAAACGCGTTTATTTTTCGTTTCCGAGAGACACGGCCGTGACTCTCGCGAAAGCACACCCGTGCCTCTCGCGGAAACAAAACCGTGAGTCTCACGAAAGAAAAAAAAAAAAACGTTTTTTTTTTCGTTTCCGAGAGGCACGGCTGTGACTCTCGCGAAAGCACGACCGTGCCTCTCGCGGAAGCAAAACTGTGACTCTCGCGAAAGAAAAAAAAACAAAAAACGTGTTTTTTTCGTTTCCGAGAGGCACGGTGGTGACTCCCGCGAAAACAAAACCGTGACTCTCGTGGAATCAAAACCGTGACTATCACGAAAGCACAACCGTGCCTCGCGCGGAAGCAAAATCGTGACTCTCGTGAAAGAAAAAAAAAATAGAAAACGCGTTTTTTTCGTTTTCCGATAGGCACGGCCGTGACTCCCGCGAAAGCAAAACCGTGCCTCCCGCGGAAGCAAAACCGTCACTCTCGCGAAAGGGAAAAAAAGAGAAAACGTTTTATCGCGTAAAAAAATTCAATTTTTTTTTGTCGAAAAGCTAAGGAAGACCCGTGGAAAACCAAAACGTTGAAAAAACCCAAGAAAAAAACTGTTTAAATAGTTGAAAACGCGTGCGGAAAAATAAAAATAAAAAATCCGGAGGGAGCACCGAGAGCACGACACGTGGCGAATGGCTGAGAGCGCGCCAAGTGGCGCTGATCGTTGCGAGGCTCCCGAAGGAGCACTCGTTAACTAATGACTCCCCAATGTGTCATATTCCGTATTGGGCCCTGGTAGTCGTAAAGACCGATGATAACATGCCGCAAACAATAAGTGCCCCAGCTATATCTCGCCTAACACGAGACTAGCTTCCGTCTCGCCTGAAGGGCTCGTTCATATGGCCCGGCCCGTAGCATGGTCGGTCGCTCGCATATTCTACATGCTACTTTCAACCGTTTTTTTATATATATTCTATTTTACTGCCGGTTTTCTTTTATTTCTTCACCGGCTTTCTTTGGTTTTCTTTTTTTTATTGTTTTTCTTCGTTTCTTTCACAATTTTTGATGTTTTTTCCTTTTCTTTCATTTTTTGTTTCTTTATAATTTTTTGGTGGTTTATTATTATTAGTTTGTTTCTTCGTGTTTTCTTATTTTTATATAATTTCTTTTTATATATATTTTCGTATACAGCAGCAACATTTTCTCTAAATAAGCTTAATATTTAGCAAATATGTGATTAATAATTTTTACAACTTATATTTTTTGATGTTTCATTTTTAATAAACATTATACATTTTTTGTATACGTCTGGAACATTTTTTATATTCCCATATAACATTGTGGAAATACATGATTAACATGTTTTTAGAAATTTCTATGTCTACTTTCCCATACACATTGTGCATTTTTTGTGTAGTTGAACATTTTATATATACACGCTTAACATTCTCCAAATATATTATTAATATTTTTTAATACTTTTTCCATAAATATTGTACATGTTTTGATACATCTTAAACATTATATATATATATATGTTTAACATCGTAATTTCAATGCATGATTAAGATATTCAAAAAATATTTACAGCGCTTTTTTTTCTTCTTCTTTTTTGACATTTTTTCTACCTTTGCTTGTATTTCGAAATATTCAGAGTATATCTCTTATAAAAATCAGTTTATATACAGAAGTTGAAAAATATTAATCATGCATTTAGAAAATGTTAAATGTGTTTATAAAAATACTTTCGATGTATACAAAAGAGATAAATGTGTGTGCGAAAGGGTAGAAATAAAAAATACAAAGATTAACATTCTCCAAATATATTATT
This sequence comes from Triticum aestivum, assembly GCF_018294505.1. Lineage (NCBI taxonomy): Eukaryota > Viridiplantae > Streptophyta > Magnoliopsida > Poales > Poaceae > Triticum > Triticum aestivum. The sequence goes on along the minus strand of NC_057799.1, from coordinate 381,528,098 downwards.
AATATTTTTTAATACTTTTTCCATAAATATTGTACATTTTTTGATACATCTTAAACATTTTTTATATATATGTTTAACATCGTAATTCAATGCATGATTAAGATATTCAAAAAATATTTAAACTTTGTATTTTTTATTTCTACCCTTTTGCACACACATTTATCTCTTTTATATACATCGAAAGTATTTTATAAACACATTTAACATTTTCTAAATGCATGATTAATATTTTTCAACTTCTGTAATAAACTGATTTTATAAGAGATATACTCTGAATATTTCGAAATACAGGCAAAGGTAGAAAAAATGTGACAAAAAAGGAAAAAAAAAAGCGCTTTTTTTCTTCTTTTTTTTTGACATTTTTTCTACCTTTGCTTGTATTTCGAAATATTCAGAGTATATCTCTTATAAAAATCAGTTTATATACAGAAGTTGAAAAATATTAATCATGCATTTAGAAAATGTTAAATGTGTTTATAAAAATACTTTCGATGTATACAAAAGAGATAAATGTGTGTGCAAAAGGGTAGAAATAAAAAATACAAAGTTTAACATTCTCCAAATATATTATTAATATTTTTTAATACTTTTTCCATAAATATTGTACATTTTTTGATACATATTAAACATTTTTTATATATATGTTTAACATCATAATTCAATGCATGATTAAGATATTCAAAAAATATTTAAACTTTGTATTTTTTATTTCTACCCTTTTGCACACACACTTATCTCTTTTATATACATCGAAAGTATTTTATAAACACATTTAACATTTTCGAAATGCATGATTAATATTTTTCAACTTCTGTATATAAACTGATTTTTATAAGAGATATACTCTGAATATTTCGAAATACAGGCAAAGGTAGAAAAAATGTGACAAAAAAAAAAGCGCTGAAAGCTTGTGCCGGCGCTGGGCCAACCCAATCGGGCGGCTTCTTGTAGCGATACATTTGTTGGGCCATATATACAACCGTTCCATCTGAGGGCTATTTCACAAGAGCTCCTCTTCTGGGAAGGTCCTACGTAACGCATTCTGCGTCAACTAGCTGCTGTTTCGCACAGGGCATTTCCTTTGCGGGCTTCGTCAACTAGCTGGGCCGTGATGCACGCATTGCTCAAACAAATAATGGTGATCGCAGGGATTCGAACAATGGATCGAGTGATCCAGATGATGTGTTCCGACCAACTGTCCTAGCAGTCGTATATGATTATATCGTAGCATGAAACGTAAAGAACCAGACACACTGCACAGATCCGAATTAGTTTATGGATTTCGAAAGCATTTTTTTCGGAAAAGGAATATTCTATGAAACAGAAACGCTTTCCAAATTTGTGAACAGTTTTTAAGAAACTATAAATTTTCGAAAAAACAGGGACATTTTTTGAAAATCATGAACAATTTTTTCTAAACATGGACATTTTTTTAAAATCATGATCATTTTTTTCTAAACATGGACATTTTTTGAAAACATGAACAGTTTTTGAATATGTGAACAGAATTGAAAACTCTGGAACATTTTTTGAAATTACAGAACATGTTCGAATTTATGAAATAAAATTTAGATATGAGAACATTTTGATAATGAGATTTTAAAAAAAATCCCGATCATTTTGTGAATAAAACGATTTTGACATTCTGAATATTTTCTGGAAAGTTGTGAAAATTTTGAACCATAACATTCCGAACAAATTTAGAATAAGTGGAACATTTTTTGAAAATCCCAAACAATATTTTAAAAGCGAACATTTTCTGAAAACACGAACATTTTTTCAAATATTTCTACGTTTTTTGAAAACACAATTTCTTTTAAAACCCTAAACATATTTTCAAATTGGCGAACAATTTTGAATTCTATACATTTAAAATTTGCGAATTTTTGAAGTGAGAAACAGAAAAAGGAAAGAAATGAAAAAAGAAGAAAGAAACAAGAAAGATAAAAACTAAAACGAAAATAAAAAAGAAAACAGAAGAGAAAGTAAACGAAAAAGAAAAAACCTTAAAGAAAACCAGCCAAAAAAACAAGAGAAAAAAAAACCCGATTCGGGGAACCTTTTAGAAGGTTGTCAAAACTGAGAGAAACCACCCTCCCGTACTTACGCTAACTGCTAACGGGCCGGCCCAGATCGCGTCGCTCCTGCGTGAACCCTGTGCGAAGCCTCGACAGCTCTTTTATTTTTAAGACGGCGAAGCCTCGACAGCTTGACGCAACGTGCGTCACATAGGATTTTCCCTTCTTCTGCGCCTGTTGTGCCAGGAAGTCTTGCGAGAAAAGTTTGTCTCGGAAAAAAAAGAAGTCTTGCGAGAGTTACTTCTCACCCATACTGATTCCTACCCCTCAACAAAAAAGGAACATACTGATTCCTATTAAGAATCGCCTACACACGAGTGAATCAGGCGCGCACGTTAATGGCGCTGTCATTTTGTGTCGCTGTGTGGTCCACTCTGCTCTGGTTTTTTCGGGTGGGGATGTTTTTTTTGTTTCTTGTGTTTTTACATTATTTTTTGTTTTCTCACCGGTTTCCTTCGGGTGTTTTTCTTCCTTATATTTTGATTTCTTAGTTTTCTTGGTTTTTTCACTGGTCTTCTTTGTTTTTCTTTCTTCCTTATAAATTAATTTTCTTAGTTTCTATCATGTTTTTTTTGCTTTTCTTTTTGCTTCTTTGTCCGTTTGTACCAGCTTTATTTTTTTGCACCCATGTACTTTTTCTCAGTACACAATGTATGTTTTTAGTGTACATGTGAAACATTTTGTTAAACGTTTGACATTTTTCAAATACACGACGTACATTTTTAACACATAATTAGTACACTTTTTTGGATACATGATACAATTTCCAAATTCACGTTGTACATTTTTTCAATGGCAATAAACATTTTTTAATTACCATGGACATTTTTTGGAAAACCTATGAATATTTCTTTGAAATGTCATGTATATGTTTTAAAAACAGTTTTTCACATATGGGCCCTTTTTTTACATTGTATAAATATTTTTCTTCAATGCCACGGTAATCTTTGTAATCATAGGAACTTTTCCTTAAAATGTCACATATATTTTCTTTAATGGTACGAAACATCTTCTACATTCTATATACATTTTTTTAAATGTCACAAACAAAGTTTTTAAACTCCTGATTTCTATTAAACTTGTGACATTTTGTAAATGCCACAAACATTTTCCGTACATATGATTAACATTTTGTTCGTACATAATTAATATTTTCTACTCTTTCGCATTGTACATTTTTCATATATTTCAAAAACATTTTTCTATACATGTTTAACATTATCAAATGGAAGATTAACAGTTTTCAAAAAATTATGTTTTTATTAATATATTTTTAGAATATTTTGAAATACAACAATAGTGAAAAAGAAAGCTAAAATGTGAAGAAACAACGAAAAAACAAGATTGACATATGCGTGACGAGTCCACATAGTTACAGGGCTGGCCCAGCAACGGCTCCCTGCAGGCGACCCTGTGCTAGGAGTTGCTGTGGGCGGACAATGCGGATTGTTCTGGGCCTCGGCTCATTTCGCGCTCTCTTTTCTCACTCGCCTTTTCTCTTGCTTGTACATCAAAATCATTAGTTAACCTTCCCATGGGCACACAAATGGCACAGTGCACGTGCATGCCACTTATCGCAACGTCAAAGTTTTCCCCTTTTTGTAGATTTGTATTTTAATGTTTTATTTCTTGAACAGTGCATCCAAATCCTATACCGTTTTCACCGTTTGATTCCTTGAGTTGAAATCTTTGAAATTAGATTGCATTTTGATAAATTTCGACAAAATTTACTTTCATGAAAAACCGGTAGAAAAAACCATAGCCGAGAAACACATATTTTTACTATTTTTTTCCTTTCCAAGAAACACAGCTGTGCTTCCCACGGAAGCAAATCTGTGCCTCGACCCGAAACAAATATGTGCCTCTCGTGCGAAAAGAATGTGTTTTTTTTTCCTTTCCAAGAGGCGCATCCCTGCCTATCGCGAACACAAACTGTTCATCCACCAGAAGCAAATCTATACCTCTTGTGCAAGCAAGAAAAAACTGGTGTTTTTCTTTTTCAAGTGGCACAGTCGTGGAGGCAAATTTGTGCCTTCAAAAGAGGCAAATACGTACCTCCTATGGAAGGAGGAAAGAATGCATATTTCTTCGCGTAAAGTTTTTTCATCGGTTCTTTCTCTACAAAATCTAAGGGAAAGCCGAGCAAAAACTGAAAAGCCAAAAAACCAACTAAACATCGAAAACAAGTATAGAAAAATAAAAAATAAAATCCAGAGGGAGCACCCAACACGTGACATGTGGCTCTCTCCCAGCCCACCAGAAGTGACCCTTGCGGGGCTCCTGCAAGTGGTACTCCTTGATTAGTTACTCCCCTTGTACGTAGGTCATTTGCGCCCATTTTGTTTGCTCGATTTTTCTGCTGCCTCTATCTTAAGAGTTTACTGATTTTGAAAAAGATTACAGACTTAGAAATGTGACGTCAAAACAAGTTTTACACATGTGAAAAGATCACGTATTTCAAAAAAGTTCATGAATTTTGAAAAACTTCTCAGAAAAAAGGGCAAAAAGTAATTAAAGGAAAATCCAAGAAAAAACTGCTAAACAAACAGATAAAAACCCAGCAGAAAAAACCCCGAACAAAAGCTAAAAAATCAACCCGCGCCAGAAAATATATATTCTACGGTGCAGTTACATGGGCCGGCCCGTTATTTCCAGCATTGGTAGCTTAAGCGCCAAATAGAAATTTGGAGAGCAACTAGTTATCGAGCGCTCCTTCGGAAGCCTCACAACGATCAGCGCCACTTGCCGCGCTCTCGGCCATTCGCGACGTGTCATGCTCTGGGCGCTCCTTCCAAATTTTGTTGTTTTATTTTTCCGCACGCGTTTTCGGCTTTTTAAACGATTTTTTTCCAGGTTTTTTCGATGTTTCGGTTTTCCACCTGTCTTCCTTAGCTTCTGGATAAAAAAATTAAAAAAAATTTCAAGAAAAAACGTGTTTTTTTTGTTTCGCGAGAGTCACGGTTTTGCTTCCACGAGAGGCACGGTTTTGCTTTTGCGAGAATCACGGCCGTGCCTCCCGGAAACAAAAAAAACGCATTTTTTGTTTTTTTTCATTCGCGAGAGGTATGGTTGTGCTTTCGCGAGAATCTCGGTCGAGCCTCTCGGAAATGAAAAAACGCGTTTTTTTTTTCTTTCGCGAAGGTCACGGTTTTACTTCCGCGAGAGGCACGGTCGTGCTTCTGCGAGAGGCACGGCCGTGCCTCTCGCAAACGAGAAAAACATGTTTTCTATTTATTTTTCTTTCACGAGAGGCACGGTTTTGCTTCCACGAGAGGCATGGTTGTGCTTTTGCGAGAAGCATGGCCATGCCTCGGAAACGAAAAAAAACGCGTTTTCTCTTTTTTTTTCCGCGAGAAGCACAGTTTTGCTTCCGCGAGAGGCACGATTGTGATTTCGTGAGAGGCACGGGCGTGCCTCTTTCGGAAAGGGAAAACACCCGTGCTCCCGGTTCGTTTTTTCGTCCGGTGTTTTTTGAGAAAAAATTTAGTCAAAACCTATTAATATAGGATCTAGGTTTGAAAATATCGACGCGAAGAATCCAACGGTGAAAGCGGTTCGAGATTTAAACGCACGGTTTAAGAGATGAAAGGGAAAACTCTCAGGTTACGACAAGTGAAGCACATGCAGCGCGCCACTTGTCGCAACCTGGTAATGTGAGAGTGATCTTTGCAATGCGTACTCCTCAATTAGTGATTTCGAGAAATTTACCTTTTTCTAAAAAAATATAGAAATCTACCTGTTTCACGTACACTAGGTCACGGAAAACCGAGCAAGTGATTTCGGCCGGCCCAAATATATTTTGGTTTTGGGAAGCTTCTAGAGGATTGCCAGCCGTTTTTTACTGGTTTTGGGAACCTTCTAGAAGTGCTGAACCGGTTGTTATTTTTCCTTTCTATTTTCCGTTTTTATTTTTCTTTATTTTTCTTTTTCTGTCCTTTTTTTTCTGTTTCTTTTATTCTTTTATTCTTTTCACTTTTTGTTTCTTTTTCTGTTTTTTCTTTTTCGAGTTAATTTTCCTTTTAAATATTTTTTGACAATTTAAAGTGTTGTTCAAATTACATAAAATGTTCCTACTTTTAAAATTTGTTCACATATTCAGAAAATGTTTCACTTTCAGAAATTGCACAGGAATTTCCAAAAATATTCCTGTTTTCAATATTTGAAAAAATGTCCAGGAATTCCAAAAATGTTCCTCCTTAAAAGATAATTCACAATTTGCAAAAATATTCATGGTTGAAAAAATGTTCAGCAATTTCCAAAAACGTTTGCGGTGTCAAAATTTGATCAGAATTTCAAAAGATGCTCACATTTTAGAAAAATGTTCAACAATTTTAGAAAATGTTCACGGTTTCAAGTTTTGTTATGAATTTCGTGTCCATTTTCTAAAAAAATGTACGCAAGTTGAAAAATGTTTGCGGTTTCAATTTTTTGATCAGAATATCTGAAATGTTTCTTTTTGCAAATATTAGTTCACAAATTAAAAAAATATCACGGTTTCAAAATTTGATCAGAATTTCAAAAGATGTTCGCATTTCATAAAAATGTTCGACAAATTTAGAAAATGTTCACGGTTTCATTTTTTGTTAGGAATTTCGTGAATTGTTCCATTTTCTAGAAAAAAATGTTCACAAGTTGAAAGAATGTTCGTTGTTTCAATTTTTTGTTTGGAATATCTGAAATGTTCCATTTTTTCAAATATTTGTAAACAAATTAAAAAAAACGCTGTTTTAAATTTGTTCAAAAGTTTTAAAAACAATTTTCGACTTTTTTGTTCACATATTCCAAATTATGTTCTTGTCTCCGAAGTTTTATTCAGTAACTCAAAAAATGGTCGAACTTTTTCAAACTATACATTTTCAAAAAAGTTACACTTACGTTGACTACAGTAACTAACTCGTGTCTAGTTCCAGTTCGCCCCAGTAACCCAGTCCGTTTATAGTTCTTTAAGCTCTCGGTCACTGTTCTGTTTACGATGCTTGTCTAGTGGGGTGGCTATGAACACGTGATGGCAGGCAGTAGGTCACCAGTTCGAATCCTGTAGTTGCTTGCGTCGTTTTGTTTTTTAGCTCTCTTTTTCGTTTCGCGGTACAGCTCGATGGGCCGGCCATGTCGGGCTGTCGCCTGTGCGTGGCACCACCAGTTTAACGCAAAGAGCGTCTAATAAGGGCTCCCCTAGGTCACTCACAACAGCATGGAGAGAGTGTTACGGCTTGTTGTCATGTCGCATGTCCTGGTTTATGGGCCAAATACAATACTGCGACTACCCTAGTGGCCCGGTACAGAATCCTATATGATGTCTGCGCACGTTGTCGAGGCTTCACTGAAGACTCCTACAGACCGACCGGTCCATGTAGCCTCTGTTAATTTTTTTAATTTTCTCTTTTCAGATTGAAATTTTTATGTTTTCTTTTTTTTTTTTGCACATTTTCTGTTTTTATACTCTTTGCATAATATGCTGAACTTATTTTTAATATACGGTGAACCATTTGTAGAAATACACACTGAACTTCATTTTGTATATGGCTAACATTTAACAAATACACATTGATCATTTTTTTAATGTATGATGTACATTTTTGTAGTATACATTGGTTTTTTTAATATACTACAGACTTTTCAATTATAAGATGTATATTTTAATACACACTGAACAAATTGCGAATATATGGTGATTTTTTTATTACACAGAACTTTTTTATAATATACATACTGAAGAATTTTTTTTAAAAATATTTCTATTTGTAATAAATTTTTAAAATGTCTAGGTCCTAAAAAACAAAAGCCAATATTTTTTGGTCTGAAAAATAGACTAAAAGAAAAAATAGAATGTAAATAAATAACCGCTCGCGAGCAGAGTGGGCAGCCCATTTTGGCCTGGCTTCGACGAAGCCTCTTCTATTTGCCTCATGCGGGCGTGTGTCGGTGTACTAAAACAAGAGTGCATTAGTCCCCTGACTTGTGCACAGGCAGTGGTAGCCTTCCCGACGCAAGCCTTGCCGGAGGATGACTCCAAACAAGATACAAGACTTGGTTGACAAAACCATGAAGTAGACATTGAAGCAGGTGATCAAGAAGTATTAAGATAGTAGTGGAGATCAGGATTCAAGTTGCCGGCAAGCTACATGCCGCCAAGAGAAGACCCGGCAAGCTCCACGCCGGCAAGCTCCCATTACCTTGTCACCGCTCCACCTCAGCGATCAGCCCGTCGCTTGTCAAATAGGTGTCGAGCGGCCACGTAGTTAGGTGAGGTTTGTCTGGGCATGTGTCAGCATGCCACCAAAGAGATCAACTTTAATGACATCCGTCCCTGGAGCATGTCAAGACAATATGAGGTAGCTGGACAAATGACACAGAAGGAGAGACCCTTCTTGCCAGAGATCATCACCAGCGCAACACCTCATAGCGCATTTAATGCTTTTGTCCTAATCCGGCAGAGTTAGGTATCATAGCACTGTAGCCACTATTCACTTCATGTAATTAGCATTTTACCATTGTGGTGACACCTTGATCTATAAAAGGAGACCCACTACTACCTTTTCAAAGGTCGAGACTTTGCTCATTTTACACGCGTAGCAACACTTCCTACACACCTTGCCGGCAAGCTGCGCTCCTTGTAATTAGAGCTCATACACTCTCAATACACTAAAGCAGGAGTAGGGTTTTACACCTCATGGTGGCCCAAACCTGGATAAATCGCATGTGTGGATCACTGACTCTGCTCTTTGTGTGTGTGGATCCCCACAATCAAAGCCCAGATCGATGTAAAATCCCTCCGTGATCGATTCCCCCTCCGGCAGAGTGCCATAAAAGGCCTCCAAATGGGATCGCAGAAGAACAGAAGCTTGCGGCAGCAGAAAAAATATTTCGGGTGGCTCTCTGGTATTTTGGGAATATTTTGGAATTTATAAAAGTGGAATTGGGTTAAACGGAGGTGCATGGGGCCCACGAGCTCAGGGGACGCACCCTATGAGCTCGCGGCTCTCTCCTATCTTTTCTAGACTCCTCTCGAACCTTCTAGGTCTCCTTTTGGTCCAAAAGAAATCACCGTAAAGTTTCATTGTCTTTGGACTTTGTTTGGTACTGATTTTCTGAAAAGCCAAAAACAAGCAAAAAAACAGAAACTGACACTAGGAACTGGGTTAATAGATTAGTTCCAAAAAATGATACTCCCTCCTTTTTTGTATACAAGGCCACTATCTCAGATTACAGGTACCAAGGTAGAATTTAATGTGTGCTTTGCCATCCAACTCTTCTTTTCGTTTACCATGAACATTAACACCCTGCGTGAAAAATCCTTCGATAATCCTACGCATTTTTCTCCCCGCGCGAACAACAAGCAAACTCCCTCACTCCCGTCAAGCCGTCTCCACCTGTAGCCCAGACTCCGATGCCACTGCCTCCACTAGCCATAGGAGAAAAGATGGGATGGACGAGGAAGGAAAAGGAGAAGAGCAGACGCAAGCAATGAATAGGAGATGACGGATGTCTAGCAGAAAGTAGCTAGCGTCATTATCACAGCATGCATGCATGCAGTAAACTGGTTTGCTCGTACGAGGAAACATTATTGTTTTTACCTCGTTTAGTGTTGGTGACCTTCAGTAGTGCAGAAAAGCCTAGTTATGGCGTGCCAAAAACAGCTTTGCTGGCGTGGAAGGTCGAAGCCACCAATATGGCGCCATTGTTAAGAAATAATGGTGGCGTTGGAGGCTAGTTAGTAGTATCCTACGTGGTGCTGGCATGCCACGTTTGCAACGCCACCACTATATTCACCCACCTAGCGACCCACAATGTAATTTGCACGCCACGAACGTTTCGTGCAGCAAAAAACGACACCGTGTAACATTTAGCATTTCACATTAAAACTAAGCACATATACAACATTACATAGTAGAACAATACCAGATAATAGAACATTATGAGTTAATATTTAAGTGGCAATCTCACAAAAAGTACGACCTCGTATTAGTTAGATCTCACTAACATTACCGGTTAATAGAACACTACGAGCTAAAACACTAGTAGATAGCGCTAATACATAAGTAGTTAATTTAGTATCTATGGCCTCGCCACACGCATAGTTCTAAATGAGGTCGATGACGATCATCATTCTCAAGTCATGGCGCCGGGTGTTTCTGATGGTGACTAAGATGGCATGTCTAACCTGGAGATTCTTGCCAGCAAGGAAGTTGTTCCACCCCGCGGCGCTGAAGACAGTGCGACCGTCCATGTCCACTACGTAAGCACAATTGGTGATGTAGTGTGTAGTAATGTGATATGCTTAGTGTAGTAATGCTGTGATATGCTTAGTGTAGAATTTGATGATATGCTTAGTGTGTAGTAATGTGATATGTATAGTGTAGTAATGTTGTGATATGCTTAGTGTAGAATTTGATGATATGCTTAGTGTGTAGTAATGTGATATGTATAGTGTAGTAATGTTGTGATATGCTTAGTGTAGAATTTGATGAGATATTTAGTGTAGTAATGTGATATGCGCTAAGACGTAGTCCAACAATGCCTGCTTCATCCGGCTCGATGCCACAACTCTTACTTAGCCTCTTAGGTAATTTCTGAAAAAAACATATATGATAAATGAGCATGTCACATTACTACACTAAGCGCATATCACATTACTACACTAAATGTATGATCAAATTCTACACTAAGCATATCACAACATTACTACACTAAGCATATCACATTACTACACACTAAGCATATCACAACATTACTACACTAAGCATATCACATTACTACACACTAAGCATATCACAACATTACTACACTAAGCATATCACATTACTACACACTAAGCATATCACAACATTACTACACTAAGCATATCACATTACTACACACTAAGCATATCATCAAATTATACACTGAGCATATCAGAACATTACAACACTAAGCATATCATATTACTACACACTAAGCATATCATCAAATTCTACACTAAGCATATCACTTCATTACTAATTAAGCATATCAAATTTCTACACTAGGTAACATACCATGACATGGCGGTTAATATTTGTCCTGTCAAGCGGATCACGAATGGCATCCCAACGTAGTCGTCACGTGGAGGAAGTATGTACCAGAGGTTACCTGATTCGTCCTCGCTCAGCTTGATTCCTTGGGCATAGAGGGCTTCATCAAGTGGGTCCTCATCATCTTCGTCCTTCGAGTTGAGGTAGATAATAGCCAGCCTTGGAGTTTGTCTTCTGAAGGAGAAGCTGACGAGTTCACCCCCAGTGAGATGCATGTGGGCGATGAAACGACCCCATTCATATCCTCCAATCTGAGACATCTTTCGCCCCTTGTGGACCTCCATAGTGTAAGGCCCCCCGGTAGCGTCGAAGATCACAGTGTCTTCGGTAATGAGCTCATTGAACTCCAATATCACATTACAAGGGACGATTTGTGTAAGAAAAAAAACACATTGCATTACTAGATATAGCAACAAAAACAAAAGAACTAATTGTTAGAAGGTTCATACAGTGTGTTACCGCTGCAGGAACAAAACACGGCTGGAAGTAGATGTCCAACATCGTGTCACTTGCAAGGCTGGTTGCGCACCTTGACTTGCACACTGGACATGGTGGCGGCTGCTCCATTCTACACAAAATATAATTGAAACTAAGTATATAATCAGTTTGTACACTAGTAAATCAATTTCTTCTAAACATAATTGGAGTTTATTTTACACAAAACATATTGAAAACATAAAAAAACTAAGTATATAATTCTACACTAGTAATTGTATACACAAATAAACAAAATCCACGGAGAGAGATACAAATAAAAAAATTCTACATTAGTAATTTATAGGAGTTCATTTTATTTTTTTTGCGCATAAGGAGTTCATTTTATTTATTCCTAATAATCTGGACACTCAAAATATATCTAATCAAAATGCATTATAAATATCAGATTCTACACAATAGCACTTGGATTATCACTAAAATTTCTACACAAAGAAATCCATGCAACTAACTTTGGATTTACATCACACAAAGCCATCTATGATATATACTAAAATTTCTACACAAATTAAAGCAATCCCCTAAATCAACTACATGAACCCCAATGGATCCCGTGTGGCGTGTCCGCGGACGGAGGACATGGGAGTAGAGAGGAAGGAGATGCGACGGGAGGAGGGGTGGATCAAACCTTGGTGACAGCCGGCGAGGGGAGACGACGGAGCGACGACAACGGTGGTGGCGGCTTTGGTCAAGGGGGAGAAGTGTATACGGCCGGGTGGGTGTGAAATGAGAAGGCGGTGACTTAGGTCTTTACTAAGTTGATTCAGGTGGGCTATTGTTGGCGTCGGACTAAAGATCAACACCATACCTAATGATAGCCCAAATAAAAAAAGACTAAGATTACTGAAAGACTTAACAAAATAAAAGACTCAAAATTAGAACTGGTGGTAAAGAGATAAAAGTTCTAAAATGATAAAAACTGTAAAAATAATGATGTCAATAAATAAAATATAAAAAATTTATTATTTTGTGACTAGTATAATCGCTAAATACTTACAACATTTGATAAAATGGAAAAATTGGTTCTGGCGTGCATAGAAAACAAACGCTAGTACTAACAAATTAACTATGGCGTGCATAAAAAACCAATGACACCATTATATTCCAAATGGTGAGTACATATGGGCCAACAAATTTGTGGCGTGTCTAGAAAAAGCAACGCCAGCACTAAACATGTAAAGCTGACGTGCTAATTTGGCCGACAACAACACTATTTGAAAAAAATAGTGCTCGCGTTGATGGAAAATGGCGCGCCACCAATGAAAGTTGTGGCTAGTCGTTTCTCCACTAGTGCTTGTATAGATGCAATATGTATTTTTGATAGTGGCCTTGTATACAAAAATGAGGGAGCATAAAATAGCATATAATCACATATAAAGCATCCAAGGTTGATAATATGATAGCATGAAACAATAAAGAATTATAGATACGTTGGAGACTCATCATAGATCTCCTTCCATTTGAGCTTTTCTCTATGCCGACGATGTCGTCATCTTCGTTAAGCCCATTAAGGAGGACGTTCAATTCCTCCCTACTGCCCTGGCTTCTCCTGGGGACGTGACCAGGCTTGTCATCAACTATGCCAAAAGTCTCGTGGCTCCCATTCGATGCAATAACGTCGACCTTGACGATGTCCTACATGCTTTTCCAGTGGTGCGCACCTTGTTCCCGATGCGTTACCTTGGCCTTCCACTATCATTCAAGCGTCTCAAGAGAATCCACTTCCAGTATTTGAGGATAAAATTGCAAGCAAGCTCCCTCCCTGGCAAGGAAGACATGTGGCCTCTGCTGGCCATGTGGTTCCAGTGAAGGCTGATGAGGTCACCTACTACAGGTAGGGTCAAGGACCTGTCATCTGGGACCCACCTAGGGCCCCACACCGTTGTTGGTAGGTCTCTGGACCACATGAGCATTCGGATGCATATGCCAGGAAGTCCACTCGGACGTCCACTCTCCAGTTGGCATGGCCACCATCACTCGGACAAGGGAGATGACAGGACGTCGTGGGAGCTGCAACGGTCTAGTAGTCTTAAGTTGAGCTTTAAGTAGAGTCATGGCTACCGTTACCTGTAACTGCTATATTTGTGACTATTTACACGTGTAACTGCCGTAGTTATGAACATTAAACACCCCGGCGACGTGGGTGTGATGGATGTTGCGGCGTACTCTATATAAGCTGTCTTCCTCACTCTCTGTAATCATACTCCCCAAAGAAAACAAACCTCAAGGCATGAGACGTAGGGCTATTACCTCCTTCGAGAGGGGCCTGAACTCGTAAAAACACCAAGTGTTACACCTGCGCTGTAGCTAGGCTCTACCCCTCTTTCCTACCCCCAGCACTCATTGTCAGGATCATAACCCTGACAGTTGGCGCCCACCATGGGGCTTGAACTCTAGCAATTTTACGACGCAGGTGGAATTTCATCATTGTCGTCACCATGTTAGTCACCGGCGAAGTCCGTTTCGGAGCTCTCAGCTTCATCGCCGACGACTCAACGCGGCTTCGTGAGGCCCCGTTGGACGTGGAGGCACTGCTCATCTGTGGCGTGGCGCACTTCCATGCATCCTCGTTTGGAGTCCTTCTCCGACAGCCATTGGTTCCGTACCGATTAGCTCCTCTCCTCCCTGCTGTGCACCATCGCAAGCGCTCCGGACGCTCGCGGCTGCAGTGTTGGAGTGGACACGCGTGGTCCTTCAGGTCGCATCAGAACATGCGGCGGCCCTCGAGTCCGACGAGCCCGCCCTCGACCTCTCTGATGGACTTCACGATGGCTCCTCCGACGAGTCCAAGTGCGAGAGCGTCGTGTCGACGACAGAGGATCTCATGCCAGACAACGCGGAGCATCACGCGCCCCCGGGGTACAGGGTCCTGCAGAAGGAGCTGGATGACCGTGCCTGCCGTCAACCTAGTTCCAGTTGGCACAAGCATCGACTTTTCCCGAGTGATTGATACGTCCATTTTGCATCATGCTTTTATATTGATATTTATTTCATTATGGGCTGTTATTACACATTATGGTATGATGCTTATGCCTTTTCTCTCTTATTTTACAAGGTTTACATGAAGAGGGAGAATGCCGGCAGCTGGAATTCTGGACCAAAAAGGAGCAAATCTGAGAGACCTATTCCGCACAACTCCAAAAGTCCTGAAAATTTACGGAGAATTATTTTGGAATATATAAAAAATATTGGGCGAAGAAATACCAGAGGGGGACCCACCAGGTGGCCACAAGCCTGGGGGGCGCGCCCTACCCCCTTGGGCCCTCCCCTAGGGCTTGTGGCCCCCCTGGCGGGTCTCCGGTGCCCTTCTTCTGCTATATGGAGGCTTTTGACCTAGAAAAAAATCATAAGGAAGCTTTCGGGATGAAGCGCCGCCGTCTCGAGGCAGAACCTAGGCAGAAGCAATCTAGGGCTCCGGCGGAGCTGTTCTGCCGGAGAAACTTCCCTCCTGGAGGGGAAATCGAAGCCATCATCATCACCAACGATCCTCTCTTTGAGAGGGGGTAAATCTCCATCAACATCTTCACCAGCACCATCTCCTCTCAAACCCTAGTTCATCTCTTGTATTTGATCTTTGTCTCAAAACCTCAGATTGGTACCTGTGGGTTGCTAGTAGTGTTGATTACTCCTTGTAGTTGATGCTAGTTGGTTTATTTGGTGGAAGATCATATGTTAAGATCCTTAATGATATTCAATACCCCTCTGATCTTGAACATGAATATGCTTTGTGAGTAGTTACGTTTGTTCCTGAGGACATGGGAGAAGTCATGTTATAAGTAATCATGTGAATTTGGTATTCGTTCGATATTTTGATGAGCTGTATGTTGTCTTTCCTCTAGTGGTGTTATGTGAACGTCGACTACATGACACTTCACCATGATTTGGGCCTAGTGGAAGACATTGGGAAGTAATAAGTATATGATGGGTTGCTAGAGTGACAGAAGCTTAAATCCTAGTTTATGCGTTGCTTCGTAAGGGGCTGATTTGGATCCACATGTTTCATGCTATGGTTAGATTTATCTTAATTCTTCTATCGTAGTTGCGAATGCTTGCGAGAGGGGTTAATCATAAGTGGGAGGCTTGTCCAAGTAAGGGCAGCACCCAAGCACCAGTCCACCCACATATCAAATTATCAAAGTAACGAACGCGAATCATATGAGCATGATGAAAACTAACTTGACAATAATTCCCATGTGTCCTCGGGAGCGCTTTGCTTTATATAGGAGTTCGTCCAGGCTTATCATTTGCTACAAAAAGGATTGAGCCACCTTGCTGCACTTTCATTACACTTGTTACTTGTTACCAGTTACGAATTATCTTATCACAAAACTATCTGTTACCGATAATTTCAGTGCTTGCTGAAAACCACTTGTCATTTCCTTCTGATCCTCGTTGGGTTCGGCACTCTTACTTATCGAAAGGACTATGATAGATCCCCTATACTTGTGAGTCATCAAGACTCTTTTCTGGCGCTGTTGCCAGGGAGTGAAGCGCCTTTGGTGAGTGGAATTTGGTAAGGAAAATTTTATAGTACGTGCTGAAATTTACTGTCACTTGTCACTATGGAAAATCATCCTTTGAGAGGCTTGTTCGGGGTATCTTCACCTCGACCGTTAGAGAAAGAAGTTTCTCCTCAACCTACTGCACCTACTGAAAATATTTATTATGAAATTCCTTTGGGTATGATAGAGAAACTACTAGCTAATCCTTATGCAGGAGACGGAACACTACATCCTGATATGCATCTAATCTATGTGGATGAATTTTGTGGATTATTTAAGCTTGCAGGTTTCCCCGAGGATGAAGTCAAAAGAAGGTCTTTCCTTTATCTTTGAAGGTAAAGGCATTGACATGGTATAGGCTATGTGATGATATTGGATCTTGGAACTACAACCGATTGAAATTGGAATTTCATCAAAAGTTTTATCCTATGCATCTGGTTCATCATGATCGGAATTTTTGGCCTCGTGAAGGATAAAGTATCGCTCAAGCTTGGGGGAGGCCTAAGTCAATGTTATATTCATGCCCCAATCATGAGAGCTCCAGAGAAATTATTATTCAGAATTTTTATGCTCGGCTTTCTCGTAATGATCAATCCATGCTCGATACTTCTTGTACTGGTTCTTTTATAAAGAAGACTATTGAATTCAAATGGGATTTATTGGAAAGAATTAAATGCAAATCTGAAGATTGGGAACTCAATGAAGGTAAGGAGTCTGGTATAAACCTTAAGTTTGTCTGTGTTAAATCTTTTATGGATACCAATGCTTTTCGTGAATTTAGCACTAAATATGGACTTGACTCTGAGATATTAGCTTATTTTTGTGAATCATTTGCTACTCATGTTGATCTCCCTAAGGAGAAGTGGTTTAAATATCATCCTCCCATTGAAGTGAAAGTAGTAGAACCTATTAAGGCTGAAGAAGAAACCATTACTTATAATGTTGATCCAGTACTTGTTCGTACTGCTTATATTGAGAAACTACCTTTTCCTGTTGGGATAAAAGAACATGCTAAAGCTTCAGGTGTGGTTCGTAAGAGTTATACTAGAACACCTATACCCCCTGGACAAATTAAAGTTGAACCTAGTATTGCTATGGTTAAAGATCTCTTGGTTGATAATATTGATGGGCATGTTATTTATTTCTGTGATGAAGCTGCTAGAATTGCCAAACCCGATGATAAAGATAGACATATACCTATTGTTGGCATGCCTGTTGTCTCTGTTAAAATAGGATATCATTGTTATCATGGCTTATGTGATTTGGGTAATAGTGTGAGTGCAATTCCCTTTACTTTATACCAAGAAATTATGAATGATATTGCACCTGCTGAAATAGAAGAAATTGATGTTACTATTAAGCTTGCCAATAGAGATACTATATCACCAATTGGGATTGTTAGAGATGTTGAACTCTTGTGTGGGAAAATAAAATACCCTACTGATTTTCTTGTTCTTGGTTCACCACAAGATGATTTTTGCCCCATTAAATTTGGTAGACCTTTCTTTAACACTGCCAATGCTAAAATAGATTGTGAGAAAGAAACTATCAGTGTAAGTTTTGGGGATGTGTCTCATGAGTTTAATTTCTCCAAAATTCGTAGACAACCCCATGATAAAGAATTGCCTAGTAAAGATGAATTATTGGTCTTGCTTCTATTGCCGTGCCTCCTACTGACCCTTTAGAACAATATTTGCTAGACCATGAAAATGATATGTTTATGAATGAAAGAAAGGAATTAAATGAAATATTCTTTAAACAGATGCCTGTTTTGAAACACAATTTGCCTGTTGAGACACTTGGAGATCCTCTACCACCCAAGAGTGATCCTGTGTTCGATCTTAAACAATTACCTGATACTTTGAAATATGCTTATCTTGATGAAAATAAGATATATCCTGTTATTATTAGTGCTAACCATTCAGAGCGTGAAGAAAACAAATTATTGAAAACTCTTAAGAACCACCATGCAGCTATTGGATATACTCTTGATGATCTTAAGGGCATTAGTCCCACTCTATGTCAGCACAAAATTAATATGGAACTTGATGCTAAACCAGTTGTTGATCACCAGCGACGGTTAAATCCTAAGATGAAAGAAGTGGTAAGAAATGAAATATTAAAGCTTCTGGAAGCACGTATAATTTATCCTATTGCTGATAGTAGATGGCTAAGTCATGTTCACTGTGTCCCTAAGAAGGGGGGTATTACCGTTGTTCCAATGATAAAAATGAACTTATTCCACAAAGAATTGTCACAGGTTATAGAATGGCAATTGATTTTTAGAAAATTAAACAAAGCTACTAGGAAAGATCATTATCCTCTACCTTTTATTGATCAAATGCTAGAAAGATTATCCAAACACACACATTTTTGCTTTCTAGATGGTTATTCTGGTTTCTCTCAAATACCCGTGTCAAAAAATGATCAGGAGAAGACCAATTTTACTTGCCCTTACGGTACCTTTGGTTATAGACATATGCCTTTTGGTTTATGCAATGCACCTGCTACCTTTCAAAGATGTAGACTGCTATATTCTATGATTTTTGTGAAAAGATTGTTGAGGTTTTCATGGATGATTTCTCCGTTTACGAAACTTCTTTTGATGATTGCTTAAGAAACCTTGTTCGAGTTTTGCAGAGATGTGAAGAAACTAATCTTGTCTTGAGTTGGGAGAAGTGCCACTTTATGGTTAATGAAGGTATTGTCTTGGGACATAAAATCTTCGAAAGAGGTATTGAAGTTGATAAAGCTAAAGTTGATGCTATTGAAAAAATGCCTTGTCCTAAATATATCAAAGGTATAAGAAGTTTCCTTGGTCATGCTGGTTTCTATAGGAGATTTATTAAAGACTTATCCAAAATTTCTAGGCCTCTCACTAATCTCTTGCAAAAAGATCTTCCATTTGTTTTTTATGAAGATTGTGTAGAAGCATTTGAAATCCTTAAGAAGGCCTTAATCTCTGCACCTATTGTTCAACCACCTAATTGGAACCTACCCGTGATGCTAGTGATTATACTGTAGGTGCTGTTCTAGGACAAAGAGTTGATAAGAAGTTGAATGTTATCCATTATGCTAGTAAAACTCTAGACAGTGCTCAAAGAAATTATGCTACTACTGAAAAAGAATTTTTAGCAGTTGTCTTTGCTTGTGATAAGTTCAGATCTTATATTGTTGATTCTAAAGTAACCGTTCACACCGATCATGCTGCTATTAAATATCTTACGGAAAAGAAAGACTCTAAACCTAGACTCATTAGGTGGGTTCTCTTGCTACAAGAATTTGATTTGCATATTATTGATAGAAAGGGAGCTGAGAACCCCGTAGCAGACAACTTGTCTAGGTTAGAAAATGTTCTTGATGACCCACTACCTATTGATGATAGCTTTCCCGATGAACAATTAGTTGTCATAAATACTTCTCACAATACTCCATGGTATGCCGATTGTGCTAATTACATTGTTGCTAAATTTATACCACCTAGTTTCACATACCAGCAAAAGAAAATGTTTTTCTATGATTTAAGACATTACTTTTGGGATGACCCACACCTTTATAAAGGAGTAGATGCTATTATTAGACGTTGTGTACCTGAGCATGAACAGGAACAAATCTTACGCAAGTGTCACTCCGGGACTTATGGAGGACACTATGCTGGAGATAGAACTGCACACAAGGTATTACAATCTGGTTTTTATTGGCCTACTCTCTTCAAAGATGCTTGTAAATTTGTGTTATCTTGTGATGAATGTCAAAGAATTGGTAATATTAGTAGACGTCAGGGAATGCCTATGAATTATTCACTTGTCATTGAACCATTTGATGTTTGGGGTTTTGATTATATGGGACCTTTTCCTTCCTCTAATGGGTATACACATATTTTAGTTGATGTTGATTACATTACTAAGTGGGTAGATGCTATTCCAACTAGTAGTGCTGATCATAACACTTCTATTAAAATGCTTAAAGAAGTTATTTTCCCGAGGTTTGGAGTCCCTAGATATTTAATGACTGATGGTGGTTCACACTTTATTCATGGTGCTTCCCGTGAGTTGCCTGCTAAGTATGATGTCAACCATAGAATTGCATCTCCATATCACCCTCAGTCTAGTGGTCAAGTAGAGTTAAGTAATAGGGAAATAAAATTAATCCTGCAAAAGACTGTTAATAGATCTAGAAAGAATTGGTCTAAGAAACTTGATTATGCATTATGGGCTTATAGAACTGCATATAAAAATCCAATGGGTATGTCTCCATATAAAATGGTTTATGGAAAAGCATGTGACTTACCTCTAGAACTAGAACATAAAGCTTATTGGGCAATTAAAGAGCTCAACTATGATTTCAAACTTGCCAGTGAGTAGAGGTTATTTGACATTAGCTCGCTTGATGAATGCAGAACCCAGGCCTATGAAAATGCCAAGTTGTTCAAAGAAAAAGTTAAAAGATGGCATGACAACAAGATACAAAAGTGTGAGTTCAATGTAGGTGACCATGTCTTGCTATACAATTCTTGTTTAAGATTTTTGCAGGGAAACTTCTCTCTAAATGGGAAGGGCCTTACATTGTCGAGTAAGTTTATCATTCCGGTGCCATCAAGATTAACAACGGCGAAGGCAATAACCCGAAGGTGGTAAATGGGCAAAGAATCAAACATTATATCTCAGCTACTCCCACAAATGTTGAAATATTATTAATACCATAACACCGGAGGAGTACATAAGGGAAACCTACCAGAACGTTCCGGACCCCGAAAAGGAATAGGTATGTGGTACGGTAAGTAAATCGATTCCAAAACTTTTCCAATGGCAATTTTACTCCGTTTTGGAATATTTAAAAAATTAGGAAAATAAAAAGTAGTCTGAAAAGTGAACGAGGAGGTGATAACCCACAAGTATAGGGGATCGTAACAGTTTTCGATGGTAGAGTATTCAACCCAAATTTATTGATTTGACACAAGGGGAGCCAAAGAATATTTGCAAGTATTAGAAGCTGAGTTGTCAATTCAACCACACCTGGAGATTAATTATTTGCAGCGAAATGATCAGTAGCAAAGTAGTATGATAGTTTTGATAGTAGTAGCAACATCAGTAGTAACAGTGATAGCAATGGTTTTGTAGCAAGTGTAACAGTAACAATAGAAGCAGTAACTTAGCAGGAACAATATGAGAGAAAATTCGTAGGCATTGGATCAGTGAATTCGCTGGACGATATTCATCATATAACAGTCATAACCTAGGGCGATACGGCACTAGATCCAGTTCATAAATATAATGTAGGCATGTACTCCGTAAATAGTCATACATGCTTATGGAAAGAACTTGCATGACATCTTTTGTCCTACCCTCCCGTGGCAGCGGGGTCCTATTGGAAACTAAGGGATATTAATGTCTCCTTTTAATAGAGATCCGGAACAAAGCATTAACACATAGTGAATACATGAACTCCTCAAACTACGGTCATCACCAGGAAGTGTCCCGACTTCTGTCACTCCGGGGTTGCCGGATCATAATGTTGGGGAACGTAGCATGCAATTTTGAAAATTTTCCTACGATCACACAAGATTTATCTAGGAGATGCATATCAATGAGAGGGGGAGAGTGTGTCCACATACCCTCGTAGACCGAAAGAGGAAGCGTTAGTTTAACGCGGTTGATGTAGTCGAACGTCTTCATGATCCAACCTATCTTAGTACCGAACGTACGGCACCTCCGTGTTCAGCACACGTTCAGCTCGATGACGTCCCTCGAACTCTTGATCCAACAAAGGGTCGAGGGAGAGTTCCATCAGCACGATGGCGTGGTGATGGTGATGGTGATGTGATCTGCGCAGGGCTTCACCTAAGCACTACGACGCTATGACCGGAGGAGTAAACTGTGGAGGGGGGCACCACACATGGCTAAGACAACAATTGATGTGC
The DNA here is from genome assembly GCF_018294505.1 of Triticum aestivum. Taxonomy (NCBI): domain Eukaryota; kingdom Viridiplantae; phylum Streptophyta; class Magnoliopsida; order Poales; family Poaceae; genus Triticum; species Triticum aestivum. The sequence goes on along the minus strand of NC_057799.1, from coordinate 381,506,053 downwards.
CTTTGGGGTGCCCCCCGCCCTTGTATATAAAGGAGGGGAGGAGGAGGCCAGCGTCCAGGAGGGGCACGCCATGGGGGGGAGTCCTACTAGGACTCATAGTCCTAGTAGGATTCAGCCCCCCTTTTCCTTTCTCCACCGGAGGGAAAAGGAAGGAGAGGGAGAGGGAGAGGGAAAGGGGGGCGCTGCCCCCTCCCCCTAGTCCAATTCGGACTGCCAGGGGGCGGCCACACCTTGCGGCCCTCCTCTCTCTCCACTAAGGCCCACTAAGGCCCAATATTTCCCCCGGGGGGTTCCGGTAGTCCCTCGGTACTCTGGTAAAATACCCGAATCACTCGGAACCATTCCGATGTCCAAATACAACCTTCCAATATAGGAATCTTTACCTCTCGACCATTTCGAGACTCCTCGTCATGTCCGTGATCTCATCCGGGACACCAAAAAAACTTCGGTCACCAAAAAACATAACTCATAATACAAATCGTCATCGAACGTTAAGCGCGCGGACCCTATGGGTTCGAGAACTATGTAGACATGACCGAGACACATCTCCGGTCAATAACCAATAGCGGAACCTGGATGCTCATATTGGTTCCTACATATTCTATGAAGATCTTTATCGATCAAACTGCACAACAACATACGTTATTCCCTTTGTCATCGGTATGTTACTTGCCCGAGATTCAATCGCCGGTATCATCATACCTAGTTCAACCTCATTACCGGCAAGTCTCTTTACTCGTTCCGTAATGTATCATCCCGCAACTAACTCATTAGTCACACTGCTTGCAAGGCTTATAGTGATGTGAATTACCGAGACGCCCCAGAGATACCTCTCCAATACATGGAGTGACAAATCCTAATCTTGATATATGCCAAACCAACAAACACCTTCGGAGACACCTGTGGAGCATCTTTATAATCAACCAGTTATGTTGTGACGTTTGATAGCACACAAGGTGTTCCTCCGGTATTCAGGAGTTGCATAATCTCATAGTCAGAGGAATATGTATAAGTCATGAAGAAAGCAATAGCAATAAAACTAAACGATCATAATGCTAAGCTAATGGATGGGTCTTGTCTATCACATCATTCTCTAATGATGTGATCGCGTTCATCAAATGACAACACATGTCTATGGTCAGGAAACTTAACCATCTTTGATTAACGAGCTAGTCAAGTAGAGGCATACTAGGGACACTCTGTTTTGTCTATGTATTCACACATGTACTAATTTTCCGGTTAATACAATTCTAGCATGAATAATAAACATTTATCATGATATAAGGAAATATAAATAACAACTTTATTATTGCCTCTAGGACATATTTCCTTCTGTCTCCCACTTGCACTAGAGTCAATAATCTAGATTACATTGTAATGATTCTAACACCCATGGAGTCTTGGTGCTGATCATGTTTTGCTCGTGGAAGAGGCTTAGTCAACGGGTCTGCAACATTCAGATCTTTGCAAATCTCTATGTCTCCCTCCTTGACTTGATCGCGGATGGAATTTAAGCGTATCTTGATGTGTTTGGTTCTCTTGTGAAATCTGGATTCCTTCGCCAAGGCTATTGCTCTAGTATTGCCACAAAAGATTTTTATTGGACCCGATGCACTAGGTATTACACCTAGATCGGATATGAACTCCTTCATCCAGACTCCTTCATTTGCTGCTTCCGAAGCAGTTATGTACTCTGCTTCACACGTAGATCCCGCCACGATGCTCTACTTGGAACTGCACCTACTCACAGCTACACCATTCAATATAAATACGTATCCGGTTTGTGACTTAGAGTCATCCGGATCAGTGTCAAAGCTTGCATCGACATAACCATTTACGACAAGCTCTTTGTCACCTCCATAAACAAGAAACATATCCTTAGTCCTTTTCAGGTATTTCAGGATGTTCTTGACCGCTATCCAGTGATCCACTCCTGGATTACTTTGGTACCTCCCTGCTAAACTTATAGCAAGGCACACATCAGGTCTGGTACACAGCATTGCATACATGATAGAACCTATGGCTGAGGCATAGGGAATTACTTTCATTTTCTCTCTATCTTATGCAATGGTCGGGCATTGAGTCTGACTCAACTTCACACCTTGTAACACAGGCAAGCACCCTTTCTTTGACTGATCCAATTTGAACTTCTTCAAAACTTTATCAAGGTATGTGCTTTGTGAAAGTCCAATTAAGCGTCTTGATCTATCTCTATAGATCTTGATGCCCAATATATAAGCAGCTTCACCGAGGTCTTTCATTAAAAAATTCTTATTCAATTATCCTTTTATGCTATCCAGAAATTCTATATCATTTCCAATCAACAATATGTCATCCACATATAATATTAGAATGCTACAAAGCTCCCACTCACTTCCTTGTAAATACAGGCTTCTCCATAAGTCTGTATAAAACCATATGCTTTGATCACACTATCAAAGCATATATTCCAACTCCGAGAGGCTTGCACCAGTCCATAAATGGATTGCTGGAGTCTGCACACTTTGTTAGCACCTTTAGGATCGACAAAACCTTCTAGTTGCATCATATACAACTATTCTTTAAGAAATCCATTAAGGAATGCAGTTTTGACATCCATTTGCCAAATTTCATAGTCATAAAATGCGGCAATTGCTAACATGATTCAGATAGACTTAAGCATCACTACGAGTGAGAAGGTCTCATCATAGTCAACTCCTTGAACTTGTCTAAAACCTTTCGCAACAAGTCAAGCTTTGTAGATAGTAACATTACTGTCAGCGTCAGTCTTCTTCTTGAAGATCCATTTATTCTCTATGACTTGCCGATCATTGGGCAAGTCAACCAAAGTCCACACTTTGTTCTCATACATGGATCCCATCTCAGATTTCATGGCCTCAAGCCATTTCACGGAATCTGCGCTCATCATCACTTCCTCATAGTTCGTAGGTTCGTCATGGTCTAGTAACATGACTTCCAGAACATGATTACTGTACCACTCTGGTGCGGAACGTACTCTGGTTGACCTATGAGGTTTGGTAGTAACTTGATCTGAAGTTTCATGATCATCATCATTAACTTCCTCAATAATTGGTGTAGGCATCATTGGAACTGATTTCTGTGATGAACTACTTTCCAATTCAGGAGAAGGTACAATTACCTCATCAAGTCTTACTTTCCTCCCACTCACTTCTTTCGAGAGAAACTCCTTCCCTAGAAAGGATCCATTCTTAGCAACGAATATCTTGCCTTTGGATCTGTGATAGAAGGTGTACCCAACTGTCTCCTTTAGGTATCCTATGAAGACGCATTTCTCCGATTTGGGTTCGAGCTTATCGGGCTGAAGCTTTTTCACATAAGCATCGCAGCCCCAAACTTTAAGGACGACAGCTTAGGTTTCTTGCCAAACCATAGTTCATATGGTGTCATCTCAATGGATTTAGATGGTGCCCTATTTAACGTGAATGCAACCGTCTCTAAAGCATAACCCCAAAACGATAGTGGTAAATCGGTAAGAGACATCATAGATCGCACCATATCTAATAAAGTACGGTTACGACGTTTGGACACACCATTACGCTGTGGTGTTCCAGGTGGCGTGAGTTGCGAAACTATTCCACATTGTTTCAAATGAAGACCAAACTCATAACTCAAATATTCACCTCCATGATCAGATCGTAGAAACTTTATTTTCTTGTTACGATGATTTTCCACTTCACTCTGAAATTATTTGAACTTTTCAAATGTTTCAGACTTATGTTTCATTAAGTAGATATACCCATATCTCCTCAAATCATCTGTGAAGGTCAGAAAATAACGATACCCGCCGCGAGCCTCAACACTCATCGGACCGCATACATCAGTATGTATTATTTCCAATAAGTCAGTTGCTCGCTCCATTGTTCCGGAGAACGGAGTCTTAGTCATCTTGCTCATGAGGCATGGTTCGCAAGCATCAAGTGATTCATAATCAAGTGATTCCAAAAGCCCATCAGCATGGAGTTTCTTCATGCGCTTTACCAATATGACTTAAATGGTAGTGCCACAAATAAGTTGCACTATCATTATTAACTTTGCATCTTTTGGCTTCAATATTATGAATATGTGTATCACTACAATCGAGATTCAACAAAAATAGACCACTCATCAAGGGTGCATGACCATAGAAGATATTACTCATATAAATAGAACAACCATTATTCTCTGATTTAAATGAATAACCGTCTCACATCAAACAAGATCCAGATATAATGTTCATGCTCAATGCTGGCACCAAATAACAATTATTTAGGTCCAAAACTAATCCCGAAGGTAGATGTAGAGGTAGCGTGCCGACGGCGATCACATCGACTTTGGAACCATTTCCCACGCACACAGTCACCTCGTCCTTAGCCAATCGTCGTTTAATCCGTAGCCCCTGTTTTGAGTTGCAAATATGAGCAACAGAACTAGTATCAAATACCCAGGCGCTACTACGAGCATTAGTAAGGTACACATCAATAACATGTATATCAAATATACCTTTCCCTTTGCCATCCTTCTTATCTGCCAAATACTTGGGGCAGTTCCGCTTCCAGTGACCAGTCCCTTTGCAGTAGAAGCACTCAGTTTTAGGCTTAGGTCCAGACTTGGGCTTCTTCCCGGGAGTAGAAACTTGCTTGCTATTCTTCTTGAAGTTCCCCTTCTTCCCTTTGCCCTTTTTCTTGAAACTAGTGGTCTTGTTAACCATCAACACTTGATGCTCCTTCTTGATTTCTACCTCTGCAGCCTTTAGCATTGTGAAGAGCTCGGGAATTGTCTTTTCCATCCCTTGCATATTATAGTTCATCACGAAGACTTTATAGCTTGGTGGCAGTGATTGAAGAACTCCGTCAATGACACTATCATCAGAAAGATTAACACCCAGCCGAGTCAAGTGGTTATGGTACCCAGACATTCTGAGTATGTGTTCACTGACAGAACCATTCTCCTCCATCTTGCAGCTATAGAACTTGTTGGAGACTTCATATCTCTCAACTCGGGCATTTGCTTGAAATATTAACTTCAATTCCTGGAACATCTCATATGATCCATGACGTTCAAAACGTCTTTGAAGTCCTGACGTAAAGCATGGCACACTGAACTATCGAGTAGTCACCAGCTTTGCTCTGCCAGATGTTCATAACGTCCGGAATTGCTCCTGCAGCGGGTCTTGCACCTAGCGGTGTTTCCAGGGCGTAATTCTTCTATGCAGCAATGGGGATAATCCTCAAGATACGGACCCAGTCCGTGTAGTTTCTACCATCATCTTTCAACTTAGCTTTCTCTAGGAATGCATTAAAATTCATGGGAACGGTAGCACGGGCCATTGATCTACAACAACATAGATATGCAAAAACTATCAGGACTAAGTTCAAGATAACTTTAAGTTCAATTAATCATATTACTTAAGAACTCCCACTTAGATAGACATCCCTCTAGTCATCTAAATGATCACGTGATCCATATCAACTAAACCATGTCCGATCATCACGTGAGATGGAGTAGTTTTCAATGGTGAACATCTCTATGTTGATCATATCTTCTATATGATTCACGTTCGACCTTTCGGTCTCAGTGTTCCAAGGCCATATCTGCATATGCCAGGCTCGTCAAGTTTAACCCGAGTATTCTGCACGTGCAAAACTGGCTTGCACCCGATCATCACGTGATGTCTTGGCATGACGAACTGTAGCAACGGTGCATACTCAGGGAGAACACTTATACCTTGAAATTTAGTGAGGGATCATCTTATAATGCTACCGCTGTACTAAGCAAAATAAGATGCATAAAAGATAAACATCACATGCAATCAAAATATGTGACATGATATGGCCATCATCATCTTGTGCGTTTGATCTCCATCTCCAAAGCACCGTCATGATCTCCATCGTCACCGGTTGACACCTTGATCTCCATCGTAGCGTCGTTGTCATCTCACCAACTATTGCTTCCACGACTATCGCTACTGCTTAGTGATAAAGTAAAGCAATTACATGGCGATTGCATTTCATACAATAAAGCGACAACCATAAGGCTCCTGCCAGTTGCCGATAACTTTTACAAAACATGATCATCTCATACAACAATTTATATCTCATCACATCTTGACCATATCACATCACAACATGCCCTGCAAAAACAAGTTAGACGTCCTCTACTTTGTTGTTGCAAGTTTTACGTGGCTGCTACGGGCTTCTAGCAAGAACCGTTCTTACCTACGCATCAAAACCACAACGGTTTTTCATCAAGTGTGCTATTTTAACCTTCAACAAGGACCGACCATAGTCAAACTTGATTCAACTAAAGTTGGAGAAACAGACACCCACCAGCCACCTGTGTGCGAAGCACGTCGGTAGAACCGGTCTCATGAACGTGGTCATGTAATGTTGGTCCAGGCCGCTTCATCCAACAATACCGCCGAATCAAAGTAAGACGTTGGTGGTAAGTAGTATGACTATTATCGCCCACAACTCTTTGTGTTCTACTCGTGCATATCATCTACGCATAAACCTGGCTTTGATGCCACTGTTGGGGAATGTAGCATGCAATTTCAAAAAAATTCCTACGATCACGCAAGATCTATCTTGGAGATGCATATCAACGAGAGGGGGAGAGTGTGTCCACGTACCCTCGTAGACCGAAAGCGGAAGCGTTAGTTTAACGCGGTTGATGTAGTCGAACGTCTTCATGATCCAACCGATCTTAGTACTGAACGTATGGAACCTCCGTGTTCAGCACACGTTCAGCTCGATGACGTCCCTCGAACTTTTGATCCGGCAGAGGGTCGAGGGAGAGTCCCGTCAGCACGACGGCGTGGTGACGATGATGGTGATGTGATCTACGCAGGGCTTCGCCTAAGCACTACGACGCTATGACCGGAGGAGTAAACTGTGGAGGAGGGCACCGCACACGGCTAAGAGAACAATTGATGTGCCTTTGGGGTGCGCCCGCCCCCATATATAAAGGAGGGGAGGAGGAGGCCGGTGGCCAGGAGGGGCGCGCCATGTGGGGGGGGAGTCCTACTAGGACTCCTAGTCCTAGTAGGATTTGGCCCCCCCTTTTCCTTTCTCCACCGGAGGGAAAAGGAAGGAGAGGGAGAGGGAGAGGGAAAGGGGGGCGGTGCCCCTCCCCTAGTCCAATTCGGACTGCCATGGGGGGGGCACCCCTTGCGGCCCTCCTCTCTCTCCACTAAGGCTCAAGGCCCAATATTTCCCCCGGGGGGTTCCGGTAACCCCTCGGTACTCCGGTAAAAACCCAAATCACTCGGAACCATTCCGATGTCCGAATACAACCTTCCAATATATGAATCTTTACCTCTCGACCATTTAGAGACTCCTTGTCATGTCCGTGATCTCATCCGGGACTCTGAACAAACTTCGGTCACCAAAACACATAACTCATAATACAAATCATCATCAAACATTAAGCATGCGGACCCTACGGGTTCGAGAACTATGTAGACATGACCGAGGCACATCTCTGGTCAATAACCAATAGTGGAACCTAGATGCTCATATTAGTTCCGACATATTCTACAAAGATCTTTATCGGTCAAACTGCACAACAACATACGTTATTCCCTTTGTCATCGATATGTTACTTGCCCAAGATTCGATCGTCGGTATCATCATACCTAGTTCAATCTCGTTACCGACAAGTCTCTTTACTCGTTCCGTAATGTATCATCCCGCAACTAACTCATTAGTCACATTGCTTGCAAGGCTTATAGTGATGTGCATTACCGAGAGGGCCCAGAGATACCTCTCCCATACACGGAGTAACAAACCCTAATCTTGATCTATGCCAACCCAACAAACACCTTCGGAGACACTTGTAGAGCATCTTTATAATCACCCAGTTACATTGTGACTTTTGATAGCACACAAGGTGTTCCTCCGGTATTCGGGAGTTGCATAATCTCATAGTCGGAGGAATATGTATAAGTCATGAAGAAAGCAATAGCAATAAAACTAAAAAATCATAATGCTAAGCTAACGGATGGGTCTTGTCCATCACATCACTCTCTAATGATGTGATCCCGTTCATCAAATGACAACACATGTCTATGGTCAGGAAACTTAACTATCTTTGATTAACGAGCTAGTCAAGTAGAGGCATACTAGGGACACTCTGTTTTGTCTATGTATTGACACATGTACTAAGTTTCCGGTTAATACAATTCTAGCATGAATAATAAACATTTATCATGATATAAGGAAATATAAATAACAACTTTATTATTGCCTCTAGGGCATATTTCCTTCACATAACACGTAGTAGGTGACTATAACTTGCAAGATCTGATCTAGAACTTAGATATAATGGTGATAACATAAACGGTTTAGATCTGAAATCATGGCACCCAGGCCCAAAGTGACAAGCATTAAGCATGGCAAAGTCATAGCAACATCAATCTCAGAACATAATGGATACTAGGGATCAAGCCCTAACAAAAATAACTCGATTACATGATGAATCTCATCCAACTCCTCACTGACCAGCGAGCCTACAAGGAATTACTCACTCCCGGTGGGGAGCATCATGGAATTGGCGATGGAGAAGGGTTGGTGATGACGAAGATCTTAGATCCCCCTCTCCGGAGCCCCAAACGGACTCCAGATCTGGCATCCCGATGAAGAACGGGAGGTGGCGGTGGCTCCGTCTCGTGAAACGCGATAATTCTTCCTCTCTTATTTTTCTCTCCGAAAATGTGATTTTATAGTATCAGGGTTGAGGCCTGCAGGGCCACCAGGTGGGGACAACCCACCTGGGCACGCCGGGAGGGGGGGGGGATGCCCCGGCGTAAACATGATTTGGTGGCGGCATCTCGTATGGAATTTTCACTTGGTTCAACATAAGACCGACGAGCGGAGCTGCTACTAGAAGATGCCTCCGAGGATCTCCTCCTCGAAGAACTCCTTCCAAAGAGGTTCATCATATTTGCGTACAATTTTCTGGAAAAAAATTTGGGTCACAAAATTTTTGTTAACAAAACTTCACAAGATTGATAGGAACTACTCATAGGGATGCATAGAGGCCATATCAAGCATTCAAACTACTTAGAGCTCTAAGAATTCAACATGCAAGCTCATCTACAGCAGCACCAAAAGTAACTAATTATTCAAAATATAAACCACTAAAGCAAAAACTAATTGGACCAATGGAGGAGTCACATACCAAGAAACAATCCCCCGAAACATTTTCAGAAATGGAGCTTCGAGCAAAGAGATCGAAATCTGCAGGTTTGAGAGCAAGAACACGAGAGTGAGAGCAATGGTGATTTTTTTTGGAGGTAGGTGGTGACATGGGCTAAAGAGATAAGTGAGGGGGCCCACATGGGGGCCATAACGCACCAGGGCGTGCCCGGGGGTGCTAGCGCGCCTAGGTGGGTTGTGCCTACCTGGTGCACCCCCTCTGATGCTATTTGCATCAAAAATTCAGAAATATTTAGAAAAAATTATATTAAATTTTCAGAGCATTCTGAGAACTTTTACTTTTGGGTCATTTTTTATTGCACGGAAAATTCAGAAATAGACAGAACATGGCATTTTATTTTATTTAACTAAGAAAAATAGAAAGTAAAAGGTAAGGACAGAAGGTAGTGCTCACTAAATTCATCAACTTCATACCTCTAAAAAATGATCCATTAGTAAGGTTGATCAAGTCTTATTAACAATCACTTTCCATTAGCATGAAACCGAAGAACTTTCGTAAAACACTAAGTTACCTCAACGGGGATATGAATGTCCCCAACAATAAGCATTTCATATTTCTTTTTGGCACTAGGTAGAGGTATTTGAAAACTTCCAATAGTGATTGTCAGAGATTTTTCAATAACATTAATACCATTCACTTGCAATTGTTTCTTCGGAAAGTGTACCGTATGCTCATTACCATTGATATGAAAAGTGACCTTGCTTTTATTGCAATCAGTAACAACCCCTGGAGTATCAAAAAGGGCCTACCAATGATAATCGACATGTTATCGTCCTCGGGCATCTCAAGTATAACAAAGTCAGTTAAGATTGTAACGTTTGCAACAACAATGGGCGCATCCTCACAAATACCGATAGGTATGGCAGTTGATTTGTCAGCCATTTGCAAAGATATTTTGGTAGGTGTGAGTTTATTCAAATCAAGTCTTTTATATAAAGAGAAAGGCATAACGCTAACACCAGCTCCTAAATCACATAAAGCAGTTTTTTCACATAATTTCTTTGAGCAAGGTATAGTTGGTATTCCGGGATCTTCAAGTTTTTTAGGTACTCCATCCTTAAAAGAATAATTAGCAAGCATGGTGGAGATTTCAGCTTCCGGTATTTTTCTCTTGTTGGTGATGATGTATTTCATGTACTTTGCATAAGGGGCCATTTTTAAGATATCAGTCAAGCGGGGACGCAAAAAGATTGGCCTAATCATTTCATCAAAGTGTTCAAATTCTTCATCATACTTCTTCTTAGTTGATTTAGGTGGAAAGGGCATAGGTTTTTGAACCCATGGTTCTCTTTCCTTACCATGTTTTCTAGCAACAAAGTCTCTTTTATCTTATCTTTTATTCTTGGGTTGTGGGTTATCAAGATCAACAGCTGGTTCTATTTCAACATCATTGTCTGGTTCTTTATCATTTGTTTGAGTGTCTTCATGAACCTCATCATTATCTTTTTCATTATCAGAAGGTGAGTGTTCATTACCAGATTGAGTTTCAGCATTAGAAATAGAAACATCGTTATCATTATCATGAGGTTTTTCTAGTTTGGGTTCACTGGAGGCATGCAAAGTCCTATCATTTTTATTCTTCTTTCTAGAAGGACTAGGTGCAACAGTGTTATCTCTTTGAGAGTCTTGTTCAATTCTTTTAGGGTGTCCCTCAGGGTGAAGAGGCTCCTGAGTTATTCTACCTCCTCTAGTCATTACTATAACATCATGATCATTGATATTATTATTCATATCATCAAGCAACTCTCTTTGAGATTTAGCAACTTGTTCTAATTGAGTTTGAACCATAGACGCATGTTTTCCTACACCTCTAACATCATTGGTAATTCTATAGCAAGTCACTCAAGCAAGCAATCATATCAGAATTGTATTTCAATTGTTTCATAACATTTGCATTAAAGTGATCTCGCTTTCTAATGTAATTATCAAACTCATAAAGGCATTGACTAGGATGCATATTATAAGGATTTTCATTGCCATTGAATTTCAATAAATAATTTACCTCTACAACCTTAGGTGGTGGTGGTGTTTCAAGCCATGTATTTCTTCAATAGGAGGTAAATTTTTGACATCCTCAACTTTAATACCCTTTTCCTTCACATATTTCTTTGCCTCTTGCATATCTTCAGGACTGAGATATAAAATACCCCTCTTCTTCAGAGTAGGTTTAAGCGGTGGTTCAGGAAGAGTCCAATCATCATAATTTTTCAATATGTTATTTAATAGTTCTTTAGGTTGTTCAACAGTTCGTTCCCTAAAAATATAACCAACACAACTATATAGGAAATCCCTAGAAGCATCGGTTAGTCCATTATAGAAGATATCAGGTATTTCATTTTTCTTAATAGGATGATCAGGCAAAACATTAAGTAATTGGATAAGCCTCCCCCAAGCTTGTGGGAGACTCTCTTCTTCAATTTGCACGAAGTTAAATATTTCCTGTAAGGCAGCTTGTTTCTTATGAGGAGGAAAATATTTTTCAGAGAAGTACTAAATCATATCCTGGGGACTACGCATACAACCATGAGCAAGAGTATTATACCAAGTCTTAGCATCACCCTTTAATGAGAACGGAAATAATTTGAGAATATAATAATAGTGAATTTTCTAATCATGAGCAAAAAGGGTAGCTATGTCATTCAACTTAGTAAGGTGTGCCACAACAGTTTCTGTTTCATAACCATGGAAAGGATCAGATTCAACCAAAGTAATTAACTCTGGGTCGACAAAGAATTCATAATCCTTATCATCAATAAAGATAGGTGAATTTGCAAACTTAGGATCACATTTCATTCTAGCATTCAAAGATTTTTCTTTTAGTTTGCATAATAATTTCTTAAGATCATCCCTATCATTGCAAGCAAAAAGTCTCTAGTTGTCTCCTCATCCATAACAAAACCTTCCGGTATCTTAGGCAATTCATATCTAGGAGAACCAGATCTAATAGGTGTTTCAAGCTCTTCATCAGTTTCAATAATTTCATCAGTTTCAGCATTCTCAAAAGCTTTAGTTCTAGCAAGTTGTTCATCAAGAAATTCACCTAGTGGCACATTATCATCAAGCAAGGTACAAGCATCATCATGAGTATCATTCATAGCATAAGTAGCATCATCAATAAATTGCGACATATCAGGATTAATAGCATGTGGTGGTGTTGCAAGTCTACTTATAACAGAAGGTGAATCAAGTGCAGAGCTAGATGGCAGTTCCTTACCTCCCCTCGTCTTGGAAAAAAAATCCTAGTCTTAGTATCCTTCAGATTCTTCATAGGGATAATTTGATAATAATCCCAAGTGACTCAACAAATATAGCTAATCTCCCCAGCAACGGCACCAGAAAAAGGTCTTGATAACCCACAAGTATAGGGGATCGCAACCGTTTTCGAGGGTAGAGTATTCAACCCAAATTTATTGATTCGACACAAGGGGAGCCAAAGAATATTTGCAAGTATTAGCAGCTGAGTTGTCAATTCAACCACACCTGGAGATTAATTATCTGCAGCAAAGTGATCAGTAGAAAAGTAGTATGATAGTTTTCATAGTAGTAGCAACAGCAGTAGTAACAGTAACAATGATAGCAATGGTTTTGTAGCAAGTGTAACAGTAACAATAGTAGTAGTAACTTAGTAGGAACAATATGAGAGAAATTCGTAGGCATTGGATCGGTGAATTCGTTGGATGATATTCATCATATAACAGTCGTAACCTAGGGCGATACGGCACTAGCTCCAGTTCATAAATATAATGTAGGCATGCATTCCGTAAATAGTCATACGTGCTTATGGAAAGAACTTGCATGACATCTTTTGTCCTACCCTCCCGTGGCAGCGGTGCCCTATTGGAAACTAAGGGATATTAAGGTCTCCTTTTAATAGAGAACCGGAATAAAGCATTAACACATAGTGAATACATGAACTCCTCAAACTACGGTCATCATCGGGAAGTGTCCCGACTTCTGTCACTCCGGGGTTGCCGGATCATAACACGTAGTAGGTGACTATAACTTGCAAGATTGGATCTAGAACATAGATATAATGGTGATAACATAAACGGTTCAAATCTGAAATCATGGCACCCAGTGAGGGAGCCCTAGATTAAGGGGTCCTCGGACATCTGGCCTGTTGGACATGGGCCGGACTGATGGGCCATGAAGATACAAGACAGAAGACTCTCTCCCGTGTCCGGATGGGACTCTCCTTGGCGTGGATGGCAAGCTTGGCATTCGGATATGAAGATTCCTTTCTCTGTAACCGACTTTGTACAACCCTAATCCCCTCCGGTGTCTATATAAACCAGAGGGTTTAGTCCGCAGAGGCAATCATAATCATACATGCTAGAATTCTATGGTTTTAGCCATTACGATCTCGTGGCAGATCAACTCTTGTAATACTCATATCCATCAAGATCAATCAAGCAGGAAGTAGGGTATTACCTCCATAGAGAGGGCCCGAACCTGGGTAAACATCGTGTCCCCTGTCTCCTGTTACCATCGACCTTAGACGCACAGTTCGGGACCCCCTACCTGAGATCCGCCAGTTTTGACACCGACACCTGGGCTCAAAGTCACAAGCATTAAGCATGGCAAAGTCATAGCAACATTAATCTCAGAACATAATGGATACTAGGGATCAAGCCCTAACAAAACTAACTCGATTACATGATGAATCTCATCCAACTCCTCACCGACCTACGAGCCTACGAAGGAATTACTCACTCCCGGTGGGGAGCATCATGGAATTGGCGATGGAGAAAGGTTGGTGATGATGAAGATCGAAGATCCCCCTCTCTGGAGCCCAAACGGACTCCAGATCTGGCCTCCCGATGAAGAACAGGTGGTGGCGGCGGCTCCATCTCGTGAAACACGATAATTCTTCCTCTCTTATTTTTTCTCTGAAAATGTGATTTTATAGTATCAGGGTTGAGGCCTGCGGGGCCACCAGGTGGGGACAACCCACCTGGGTGTGCCAGGAGGGGGGCGCCTTGGTGGGTTGTGCCCACCCAGGTGCCCCCCCGGTGGTTCTTGGCTCCAGTATTTTTTATATATTCTGAAATAATTCTCCAAAAAGTTTCGTTCCATTCTAAGAACCTTTATTTCTGCACAAAGGCAACACCATGGTAGTTCTGCTGAAAACAATGTCAGTCCGGGTTAGTTTCATTGAAATCATGCAAATTAGAGTCCAAAATAAGAGGAAAAGCATTAGGAAAAGTAGATACGACTGAGACGTATCAGGATGCGACTAGCCTTGGGGGCGTGCCCTACCCCCTGGGCGCGCCTCCCAGGCTTGTGGCCACCTCATGTGCCCTACAGACTCCATTTTCTTGCAGTACACTTCTTTTGGTCGGTAAAAATTCATTATATAATCTCCCGAAGGTTTTGACCACCGCACCACGGAAAAATCCTCTGTTCTTGTTTCGAGCTATTTTCTGCCAGATTTTCAAGATCAGGCATCATGTCTTCTTCCTCCTCCAACAATATGGAAGACGATGCTTGGTTGATGCAGATGGAACTCAGGAGGGAGGATGCCGAGGGAGTCACTATGGAGGAGGATGAAGGAGATTAGCTTGAGGTTCAGCCTCCGGCTTCGGAGAGAGGTACTCTGGCCGGCATCTCCACTATCCCAAATCCCCATCAAGCAATAGGTACTGCAAGCAACCATGAAGGCCAAGAGATACGAGAAGGGCTTCCACCTAGGAGGCCCTTACATAGGTTACATCGGAACAACTTTCCTAATTTGGTTCATAACTATGGAGTGGAAAATACTCCCGTGCACATATCCCCTCCAATTGGGATATATCCTGTCCAAGTGAAAGTGATGCAGGGAAAAGTTCTTGGTGGCCTGAAAATAAGCATCTTTTGGAGGAAATTCAGAGCGAATATGCTCCAATGTGTACTGCAAGAATTGCAGCACCTTAAGGGCACCTTAATGAAGCCCACAACATCATCAACCTCATCACCACCACCTCAAAAGAAGGAGAATTGAGTACATGGGTATGGGCACTCCCCTTGGCTTGTGCTAAGCTTGGGGGAGGTGTCCCGGTATCGTATCACCATCACATCCTTATATTTATCATTTTTCTTAGTTCGATCCTTTTGGTTACATCTTCATCTATTAGAATAAAAGTTTTTGGTATGATTTAGCTTTGAGTTTTGCTTTATGCTCCCTCTATGTAATCAGGTCTGTGAGTTATATAATAAAGAGTAGTTTTGAGTTGAGGGCTTTACTTTCTTGCCATGATCCTGATAAAAGAAAAGAACAAAAGAAGTAAAAAAGATTATATAATGATCTTATGGAGAGTGATCACTTCACATATAAAGAGTATGGCGAATAAAATTTGTTGGGAGTTGACGAACATAATTTTGGTAATTGTTGCAATTAATAGGAAGTAATAAAGAAAGAGAGGTCTCACATATAAATATACTATCTTGGACATCTTTTGTGATTGTGAGCACTCATTAAAATATGACATGATAAAAGGTTGACATTGGACAAGGAAGACAACATAATGGGTTATGTTTTCTTATATTCGAATAGAAGTTATATTGTCATGGATCCTCCAACATGTTGAGCTTGCTTTCTCATCCCTTGCTAGCCAAATCTTTTGCACCAAGTAGAGATACTACTTGTGCATCCAAACATCCCGTAACCTAGTTTTGCCATGAGAGTCCACTATATCTACCTATGGATTGAGTAAGATCCTTCAAGTAAGTTGTCATCGGTGCAAGCAATAAAAATTGCTCTCTAAATATGTATGATCTTTTAGTGTGAAGAAAATAAACTTTATACGAACTTGTGATATGGAACAAATAAAAGCGATGAGCTGCATAATAAAGTTCTTTATCACAAGCGGCAATAAAAAGTGACATTCTTTTGCATTAAGATTTCGTGCATCCAACCATAAAAGCGCATGATAAACTCTGCTTCCCTCTGCGAAGGGCCTATCTTTTACCTTTACCTTCTACCCTTATACAAGAGTCATGGTGATCTTCACCTTTCCTTTTTACACTTTTTCTTTTTGGCAAGCACTATATGTTGGGGAAAGATCCAGATATATATATCCACTCGGATGTAGGTTATCATAAAGTATTATTGTTGACATTACCCTTGAGGTAAAAGGTTGGGAGGCAAAAATATAAGCCCCTATCTTTCTCTGTGTCAAATTGAGGCTTTGATCTCATAAGTATCGTGTTATAGCAATTGTGAAAGACTAAAAGATGGTTGAGTATGTGGACTTGCTATACAAAAGCTCTTACATTGACTCTTTCTGATATTATGATAAATTGCAATTGCTTCAATGACTGAGATCATAGTTTGTTGGTTTTAATAAAGTTTATGATTCATACTTTACCTTGTGAACGAATTGTCACTTTAGCATAAGAAATTATATGTCAATATATGCTGCTGCTCTAAAGATGATCATGATGCCCTCATATCCATATTTTATTTTATCGACACCTCTATCTCTAAACATGTGAGCATACTTTTTGATTTTGGTTTTCGCTTGAGGACAAGCGAGGTCTAAGCTTGGGGAAGTTGATACGTCCATTTTGCATCATGCTTTTATATTGGTATTTATTGCATTATGGGTTGTTATTACACATTATGGTACAATACTTATGCATTTTCTCTTTTATTTTACAAGGTTTACATGAAGAAGGAGAATGCCGGCAGCTGGAATTCTAGATCAGAAAGGAGTAAATCTGAGAGACCTATTCTGCACAACTCCAAAAGTCCTGAAAATTTATGGAGAATTATTTTTGAATATATAAAAAATATTGGGCGAAGAAATACCAGAGGGGGACCCACCAGCTGGCCACAAGCCTAGGGAGCGCGCCCCTAGGGCATGTGGGCCCCCTGGCAAGTCTCCAGTGCCCATCATCTGCTATATGGTGTCTTTTACCCTGGAAAAAATCAAGAAGAAGCTTTCGGGATGAAGCGCCGCCGTCTCGAGGTGGAACCTGGGTAGAAGCAAAATCTAGGGCTCCGGCGGAGCTTTTCTGCCAGGGAAACTTCCCTCCGGGAGGGGGAAATTGAAGCCATCGTCATCACCAACGATCCTCTCATCGAGAGGGGGTCAATCTCCATCAACATCTTCACTAGCACCATCTCCTCTCAAGCCCTAGTTCATCTCTTGTATCCGATCTTTCTCTCAAAACCTCAGATTGGTACATGTGGGTTGCTAGTAGTGTTGATTACTTCTTGTAGTTGATGCTAGTTGGTTTATTTGGTGGAAGATCATATGTTCAGATCCTTAATGATATTCAATACCGCTCTAATCTTGAACATGAATATGCTTTGTGAGTGGTTACGTTTGTTCCTGAGGACATGAGAGAAGTCTTGTTATAAGTAATCATGTGAATTTGGTATTCATTCGATATTTTGATGAGATGTATGTTGTCTTTCTCTAGTGGTGTTATGTGAACATTGACTACGTGACACTTCACCATGATTTGGGCCTAGGGGAAGGCATTGGGAATTAATAAGTAGATGATGGGTTGCTAGAGTGACAGAAGCTTAAACCCTAGTTTATGCGTTGCTTCGTAAGGTGCTGATTTGGATCCACATGTTTCATGCTATGGTTAGATTTATCTTAATTCTTCTTTTGTAGTTGCGGATGCTTGCGAGAGGGGTTAATCATAAGTGGAAGGCTTGTCCAAGTAAGGGAAGCACCCAAGCACCGGTCCACCAACATATCAAATTATCAAAGTAACGAACGCGAATCATATGAGCATGATGAAAACTAACTTGACAATAATTCCCATGTGTCCTCGGGAGCGCTTTGCTTTATATAAGAGTTCGTCAAGGCTTACCCTTTGCTACAAAAAGGATTGGGCCACCTTGCTACACTTTCATTACACTTGTTACTTGTTACCCATTACAAATTATCTTATCACAAAACTATCTGTTACCGATAATTTCAGTGCTTGCAGAGAATACCTTGCTGAAAACCGCTTGTCATTAACTTCTGCTCCTCGTTGGGTTTGACACTCTTACTTACCGAAAGGACTACGATAGATACCCTATACTTGTGAGTCATCAGTAATTAGTCTCGAAAGTAGCAAGTCCTTGGTATTCCGCTACAAAATTTAGCAGCAACTACTCGGATCGCTGATTCCATCCAGCCCTTTGGATCCACGGCTGGGGAAGGGATCCGTCAGATCCAGATGCTCCTGAAGACAGTGCTGTCGCAGAACACGACGGTGTCCTAGTCTAGGGATCACATCCATAGTGCATATGTGCGTGCCGAGACCGTTCAGTCGGCCCACAGTCCACTCGGCTCCGGGAGGCATCGGGTGTCGTCCTCTTCGAGAGATCAGTACGGAGATCGAAGGAATTATCAAGTTTCTTCGCCACGGTGGCACGGCGATTATGATCGCACTCTGATGCCCCCGTCATGAGAGGTCTCATACAGGCGCCAGCCCTATGACGACAGACAGCCGTGCGGCGGCAATCAGAGGCCGAGTCCTCCACACCACACAAGGGATCCCCGAGACCCACAGTTCAATGCGAGATCCATTCTCGCTCAGAATTTGGTCGACAGGGGTCGGCTCTGAGAGAAGGCCTTGATATTGATGCGCCGAGTGGTTCCGAACCCTCTGGCCCCGAGTGTCTCAGTCGGTACATTCGGGTTGTAGAGATTCCCAACAACTTCAGGTTGGCGACGGGGATCAAAAAGTTCACTCGTGAGTCTAAGCCAGAGATCTGGTTGGAGGACTACCGGGTGGCAGTCCAGATCGGCGGTGGTAATGACAACGTGGCCATGAAACACTTGTCATTAATGCTCGAAGGATCTACTCGGGCATGGCTCACTCAGGTTCCACCCGACAGTATATTCTGCTGGGATGACCTCGCCTGAGTCTTTGTCAAGACCTTCGAAGGCACGTACAAGCGAGCGCGTGGATTGACTGAGCTGCAACACTGCGTCCATAGGCAAAATGAGACTCTTTGAGAGTAAGTGATGGACCACCCTCCACAATACGGTGGAGAACGTCACCGAGCACCAGGCGATCTGTGCCTTCAAGGCCGGAGTCAGGTACCGAGAGCTGAACCTGAAGTTTGGCCGTACTGAGATCCCGACTCTCAGTCGGGCTATGGAGGTAGCCAATCGGTATGCCAATGGTGAATAGGAAGATCAACTAAGAAGTGGCAAGACCGAGCGGGTGATGCAAATCAGTCGGCTAACAAGGGCAAAAAGCACAAGCTAAAGGCCGAGGCGGCCAGAAACGCTGAAGCTGCGGCTCTGGCCAGCCAAAGCAAAGGCAAAAGCCCACCTAAGCAAAAGCAGGAATGGAAAGGCAAAAACCAAGTCGCTCCGAAGAGTGATATCCTCGATCAGCCTTGTCAGATCCATACAAAGAAAGACGAAGAAGGCAATTTAATTTTTCCCAAGCATACCACTCAGGAGTGTAGGCTCCTCAAGCAAGAGATGTGGCAAGATCCCTTAGGGGACAAGGACGCGGACGACGACAATGAAGGCAAAGGTACCCCCGGGTACCCCAACATCGAGAAAGTCCTGATGATCTTTGACGACGTCGAAAGCAAGAGCCGCCTCAAGGTTATAAACTGAGAGGTCAACATGGCAGTTCCGACTGTCACAAAATATCTCGACCTGGCTAAGATGCCCGTCACCTTCGATCAGTCAGATCACCGGCCCACATACCGACCCTGAGCGGTAGGCTTTGGTGGTCGATCCGGCTGTGGAAGGAGTCCGAATGCGCAAGGTCCTGATGGACGGCAGTAGTGGGCTCAACATCATCTACACCGACACTCTGGAGGCGATGGGCATTCCGATGTCCCGACTCAGCAAGAGTAGCATGCAGTTCCACGGGGTAATCCCCGGGAAGAAGGACAAATCACTCGGGCAGATCACCCTCGACATCGTATTCGGTAGAGAGAAGAACTTCAGGAAGGAGCGATTGACCTTTGAGGTCGTAGTTTTCCGGAGTGCTTACCGTGCCATTCTGGGTAGGCCTGCCTACGCACGTTTCATGGCCAGACCATGTTACGTTTATCTTATACTTAAGATGCTAGGCCCGAATGGTGTGATCACCATCACGGGAAACTGGAAGCTAGCTGAGGAGTGCCTAAAGAAGGGCTCTCAAATTGCTGATGAGCAGATGGCGCTGGCTGAATTGGATGAATACAAGAAGGCAGTGGATTCGAGTGATTTGCTGAAGCCCAAGAATCTGACTATGGAATCCGCTTTCCAGTCGGCCAGAGAGACGAAGCCAGTGCATGTTCACCCCAAGGATCCAAAGGCCGACCCGCCCAACCAACATCTCCACCACGCTTGCCAGCAAATAGGAAGGCGAGCTCATCCAGTTCCTCCATGAGAACTGGGACATCTTTGCATGGAAGCCTTCTGACATGCCAGGTGTTACTAGGGAACTGGCGATACGTCCCCATCGTATCTATAATCTTCGATTGTTTCATGCCAATGTTATACAACTTTCACATACTTTTGGCAACATTTTATATGATTTATTGGACTAACCTATTAATCCAGTGCCCAGTGCCAGTTCCTGTTTGTTGCATGTTTTTTGTTTTGCTGAATATCCATATCAAATGAAGTCCAAATGCGATAAAAATTCACGGAGAATTATTTTGGAATATATGTGATTTTTGGGACTTGGAATCAACGGAAACGGGAGCCCACAGCCCCCACAAGACACCAGGGAGCGCCCCAGGGGCCAGGCACGCGGTGGTGGGTTGTGCTCACCTCGTACGTCGGTTGGAGCTCTACCTCAGGTGCAAGGAAGCTTATATCCGGGGAAAATCGTGTTAAAATCTCAGCGCAATCAGAGTTACGGATCTCCGGGAATATAAGGAACGGTTTTTGGCCAGAAAACAGGAGTGTGAAATAGAAGAGAACAAAGAGACAGAAACCATCTCGGAGGGGCTCTCGCCCCTCCGTCGCCATGGAGGCCATGGACCGGAGGGGGAACTCTCCTCCCATCTAGGGGGAGGCCAAGGAAGAGGAAGAAGAAGGAGGGGGGCTCTCTCCCCCTCTCTCCCGGTGGCGCCGGAACGCCGCCGGGGCAATCATCATGTGACGGCTCTACTCCAACAAATCCGTCATCTTCATCAACATCTTCTTCACCTTCCCCCATCTATATTCAGTGGTCCACTCTCCGGAGCCTGTTGTACCCCCTACTTGAACATGGTGATTTATGCTTCATATTTTTATCCAATGATATGTTGCCATCCTATGATGTTTGAGTAGATTTTTGTTGTCCTATCGGTAATTGGTGAATTTCTATGGTTGGTTTAATTTGCTTGTGGTTATGTTGCTGTCCTTTGGTGCCCATCATATGAGTGCACGTGTGGATCACCATAGGGTTAGTTGTATGTTGATAGGACTATGCATTGGAGGGCAAGGGTGATAACAGCTTCAGCCTAATCGTAGAAATTGATACGTACGGGATTGAAGGGGGACCGATATATATCTTAATGCTATGGTTGGGTGTTTTACCTTAATGAATGTTAGTAGTTGAGGATGCTTGCTAATAGTTCCAATCATAAGTTCATGCAATTCCAAGTAAGGGACGACATGCTAGCAGTGGCCTCTCCCACATAAAAACTTGCTATCGGTCTAGCAATGTAGTCAATTGCTAAGGGACAATTTTGCAAATCCCTGCCACCACTAACCACACTCATTTTACAAAATTTAATTGTTTCTTTATCTAACAGCACCTAACTTTTATTTTCACATTCTTTATTATCTTGCAAACCTATCCATACCTAAAAAGTACTTCTAGTTTTATTCTTGTTCTAGGTAAAGCAAACGTTAAGCGTGCTTAGAGTTGTATCAGTGGTCGATAGAACTTGAGGGAATATTTGTTCTACCTTTAGCTCCTCGGTGGGTTCGACACTATTATTTATCGAAGAAGGCTACAAACGATCCCCTATACTTGTGGGTTATCAATGGCTGAGCACTGACTCTGCATCGATTCAAAGATGAAGCCTATCAAGGAGCACCTCCAACGCTCCTCAATCAAGAAGCGCAAGGTGATTAGCAAGGAGATCATGCGGCTCTTGGCCGCCGAGTTCATCCGAGAGGTGTACCACTCCGAGTGGCACGCCAACGTCGTCATGGTTCCAAAAAAGAATAACTTCCTTCGGATGTGCATCGACTTCAAGCACATAAATCATGCATGCCCGAAGGACCATTTTCCTCTCCCCCACATAGATCAAATAGTAGATTCTAGTGCTAGGTGTGAGTGACTCCCGTTTCTGGATGCGTATTCCAGGTACCATCAGATCCGAACGTATAGTTCGGATGAAATAAAAACATCATTCATCACCCCATTCGGGTGTTTTTGTTATGTCAATATGCCATTCGGACTAAAAAATGTCGGGGCTACATTCCAACGCATGATTCAGAAATGCTTACAGAAGCAAATCAGTCGGTTCGTGGAGGCTTACATGGATGACATCGTGGTCAAGTCCAGGAAAGGTTCCGACCTCCTGACGAACCTCGCTGAGACCTTCATGAACTTGTGTCTCTTTGGGATAAAGCTCAACCTGGCTATGTGTACTTTTGGGGTTCCTGCTGGCAAGTTACCCGGTTTCCTCGTTTCCAAATGTGGGATTGATGCCAACCCTGAGAAGATAGGCGCAATTGTCCGAATGAAACAACCAAAATGTCTAAATGACATACACAGGCTCACAGGCTATCTGGCGGCGTTGAGTAGGTTCATCTCACGACTCGGTGAAAAAGCCATGCCGCTTTGCTGACTGATGAAGAGATCTGACAGGTTCGAGTGGACTCCCAAAACGTAGGCCGTATTCCAGGAACTCAAGGCCTTGCTCTCCACCTAGCCGGTGCTAGCTGCTCGGAGCAGCAAAGAGCCCTTACTCTTATACATCACGGCCACGAGCCAAGTTGTTAGCACTATGCTCACTGTGGAGCGTGAAGAACAAGGCAAAGCCTTCAAACTCCAATGACCAGTCTACTGCATCTCGAAATTCCTGACTCCCTCCAAGCAAAGGTACCTACATTACCAGAAGCTGGTGTACGGGATTTATCTGGCTGCAAAGAAGGTGGCTCATTACTTTCAAGAGCACTCGGTCACGGTTATAAGCAACGCCCCTCTATCCGAGATGATGAACAACAGAGACGCCACGGGCCGAGTGGCGAAGTGGGCCATCGAGCTTGTTCCTTTGTACATCAAGTTCGAAGTGAAGAAAGCCATCAAGTCGC
Organism: Triticum aestivum; assembly: GCF_018294505.1. Lineage (NCBI taxonomy): Eukaryota > Viridiplantae > Streptophyta > Magnoliopsida > Poales > Poaceae > Triticum > Triticum aestivum. The sequence continues at coordinate 381,482,636 of NC_057799.1, read as the reverse complement.
AAGCCCTAGTGGATTTTCTAGCCGAGTGGATGGAGCAGGAGCAGCCTACCCCAAGTCTTCTGGAGCACTAGACAATGTTCTTTGATGGCTCCAAGATGCTCCACAGCTCTGGAGCTGGAGTGATCCTAGTGTCCCCTAAAGGCGACCGACTTAGCTAGGTGCTTCATATCCACTTTTATTCCTCCAACCATGAGCCCGAGTATGAAGCTCTTTTGTATGGGCTGCGCATGCTGCTCTCTCTCGGGATCCGCCGATTGATGATCTATGGTGACTCGAATCTGGTGGTCAACCAAGTAATGAAAGAGTGGGATATCCGGAGTCAGGGAATGACACGCTACTGCAATGTCGTTAGGAAACTGGAAAAGAACTTTGAAGGACTGGAGCTCCACCATATTCCACGACTCAAGAACCAGGTAGCTGATGATTTGGCCGAACATGGTTCCACTCAGAAGGTAGTCCCTAAGAACATGTTCCTGGAGCACTTGCACTTGCCCACGATCAAAGAAGACCCTTTCGTGGAGGAGACCCCACAGCCAGTCAGACCGTCAAATTCGGCTGAGGTTGACATTCCTGCAGTAATTGGCCTGGCCCAGGAGATTCTTGTGATCACTCCCGAGTGGACCAAACCGTACATCGCTTACTTGCTCAGGCAAGAACTCCTGAAGGATGATGTTGTGGCTCTTCAGATCGTCCGTTGATCGAAAGCCTTCATCATCATGGGTGACCATCTTTACAAGAAGAGCACCTCTAGAGTCACTCGGCGCTGCATTTCGCCAGAGGAAGGGCAGCAGATCTTGTAGGAGATTCACTCGGGGACCTACGGACACCAGCATCCTCTCGGACACTAGTTGCCAAGGCATTCCGGGCTGGATTTTATTGGCCCCGCACCAATGAGGCCGCCCGAGACATAGTGGACCAGTGCATCGGATGCCAGTTCTACGCGAACCAATCACACAAAGCAGCGTCCATGCTGAAGACGATCCCTCTCACTTGGCCATTCGCCATCTCGGAACTTGACATGATCGGCCCCCTCCGTACTGGGGCGAGTGGTTTCTCTCATCTGTTGGTGGTGGTCGAAAAGTTTACCAAGTGAATTGAAGTGAAACCTATAAAGAAGCTAGACTCGCCTATTGCCATCCAGTTCATCGAAGAGATAGTCTTCAGATTCAGAGTTCCCCATAGCATCATCACCGGTAATGGGTCTAACTTTGACTCGGACGAGTTTCGCGAGTTTTGCTTTTCCCAAGGCACTCGGGTTAATTACACCTCTGTGGCTCACCCACAGACGAATGGCTAGGCAGAACGAGCGGATGGACTAATACTCAAGGGGTTCAAGCCTCGCCTTATGCGCGACCTGACACACGCAGCAGGAGCCTGGGTCACCGAGCTACCATCAGTCCTCTAGGGCCTGCAGACGACCCCAAACCGATCCATGAATCGCATTCCATTCTTCATGGTGTACGGGTCAGAAGCAGTCTTGCCGAGTGATTTACTTCACAATTGCCTCCCCCCCGAGTGGATCTACACTCAGAAACCAAAGCTAAAGAAGCACGACAGGATGGCCTCAACCTCCAAGAGGAAGAGCATGAGTTAGGGCTCATCAGGTCGACCGTGTACCAACAAGATATGTGTCGCTATCACGACAGACATTTCAGAGGACGAGCCTTCCAGGAAGGTGATCTGGTCCTCCGAGTGGATCAGCATAAGCCTCACAAGCTAGCACCCTGGTGGCAAGGGCCTTTTGCCATATTGAAGGTCCTGAATAATGGAGCCTATCGACTCTACAATTTCAGCAAGGACATAGAAGAGCCTAGGGCTTGGAATGTGGACCTGCTCCGCAAGTTTTACACTTAGAATAAAATTCCCCATTGTAATAGTTTTCTGAATGAACTTAGATGAATAAAAGTCTTGCTTTTCTTGTATATCGTCTAGTTCGGCCAAAGGCCACATTTTCACTCAGGTGACTAATAGCATTCGAAAATCAACACACTCCCAGCGGGTGCATTGTCTTAGCTGCGAACAAGTTTTCGCCTAAGTTAAAAACATTCTAAGTGCGGACACGCTCCACACTATGGGGCTTAGCTACGAACTAGTTTTCGCCTAAGTTAAAAATATCCACACTTAGGGTCTTACATGCGAACCAGCTTTCGCTTAAGTTAAAAACATTCTGAGTGCGGACACACTCCACACTCGGGGGGAGGGGGGCTTAGCTATGAACCAGTTTTCGCCTAAGTTAAAAACATTCTGAATGCGGACATGCTTCACACTCGGGGGCTTAGCTATGAACCAGTTTTCGCCTAAATTAAAAACATATCGAGTGCAGACACGCACCACACTCAGGGGCTTAGCTGCGAACCAGTTTTTGCCTAAGTTAAAAACATTCTGAGTGCGGACACACTCCACACTCGGGGGCTTAGCTGTGAACCAGTTTTCACCTAAGTTAAAAACATTCCTAGTGCGGATGCGCTCCACACTCGGGGGCTTAGATGCGAACCAGTTTTCACCTAAGTTATAAACATTCCGAGTGCAGATACGCTCCACACTCGAGGGCTTAGACGCGAACCAGTTTTTGCCTAAGTTACAAACATTCCGAGTGCGGACACGCTCCACACTCGGCGGCTTAGTTGCGAACCAGTTTTCTCCTAAGTTAAAAACATTCCGAGTGCGAACATGCTCCACACTCGGGGGCTTAGCCGCGAACCAGTTTTCGCCTAAGTTAAAAACTTTCTGAGTGAGGACACGCTCCACACTCGGGGGCTTAGCTACGGACCAGTTCTCGCCTAAGCTAAATGGCATGTCAACAAATGAGGATTAAAGCCCCCAATTAGAATTTCGATCCGTCCGAATGTTCAAAGGCAAAAGAAAAGTAAACGAGCCCGAGGCTCATCAGAGTTTATGGTTACATCGACCACCCAACATCCCGCGGCAAATTTAACTCAAAGAAGTTTTTCATGCTTCCAGTTGAGGGCTAGCCGGCTCAACGAAGGTCTCCAGGTCAATTCCATCGGCGATCCACATGGCAGCCTCGGCGAATATCTCCATAAAGTCTTCAAATTTGAGCTTCTTCTTGTTGACCACACGGAGATTCTTCAACTTCTATTTGTCCACATCCTTGTAATGGACGCGGACGAGCGACAAGGCTACATCAGCGCCGCTGCAGGCCATTGATTTCTTCCACGCCAGCACTCGGGCAGGGATTACGTTCAGTCGCATCATCATGGATTCAAGATCCGCCCGGACCGACTCCTCAGGCCGAAGCTCCTTGTCAATCTTGCACCTCGCAGCCGAGTGATGTAACCCAGGGCAATGTCGAGACGGTCATCCAGTCGAAGGACAACAAGGGCGGCCTTGACATTAATGATCTGCCTTGTGGGGTCCAGGTCCTCTCAATCCTCTCCATCTCCATCTCCTTGTTGAGGCAGTATTCTGTCGGAAGGAAACAAGACCAAAAACCAATGGTTGAACAAATTCGAAGGCAAATGAACTTCATTCGGTCGAAAGACTTACCCGAAAGCTTCTCATTCATCTCGGAGTAGAAATCATCGATATACTGCTCGAGCGCATTCTTCTCCTCGAGGAGTTGAGCAACCTTCTCCTCTAAGGTCTTCTTCTCCTGCTCGAAGGCGCTTGACTGGTCCTTGCATTTTCTCTCCCACTCGGAGGCTTCACCTTTGGCAGCCCCAGCGGCGGCTTTGCCAGCTTCTCCTCGGCAGTCTTGGTCTTAGCCTTGGCCTCTTCTACGCAACGCCAGCTGTTTGTCCTTGTCCTCCAGGGCGTGCTTCATGGTTTCTAAAGAAATAGAATTCCTGAGCCTCTTTATAAGTTGGGCATTCTCGCTACGAACATCTGTCGAGGTGAATTGACTCGGATCAAGAGAGAAAATGAGATGCAGCAACCAGTCAAAGGAAACAACTGAGAACTGACCTCCTAAGTCTTTCTTTTCCTTCTCCAATCGAGCGCTCTTGTGCATCTCGGCATCCAGATCCACTCGGAGCGATGTCACCTCCCTCTCCAAGGTGGCATAGTGAGACCCCAGTTCGCAGGCCCTCTGTTACAAGACACAAAGGCTGTCAGTCGTAAGATATAAATGAGTCGGTGAAGAAGAAGATCAAGGACAACAACACAATAGTCTTTGATCATTCGGCTGACCACCGAGTCGGCAATGAAGAAGATCGAGGACAATAACACAATAGTCTTTGATCATTCAGTTGATCACTGAGTCGGCGATGAAGAAGATCGAGGACAACAATACTCCGGCCTTCATCTCATCAGACGGCCCGCTTGGTCAGCTGAGTGAGGTGATGCACTCCTAGTGTCGCATGACAGGTACGGTTCTGAAGACTGCCACCAATTGCCTGCAATAGGCCGTCGGGGACTACATCCAGTGGGTGCACTTAGCATGCCCCCACTCGAAAGTGACTCATATTGATGAGCTAAAAAATGGTAGAAACTCTAAGACTACCGTCGACTGCTTCTAGTCAGCAGTAGCCTCGGGGACTACACCCAATGGGTGCACTCAACGTGCCCCCATTGGAACCAAAACCACTCAGAAAAACCCTGGCCAAGTCCGAGTGACAATGGTAACAAAGAAAAACTTAAATTCTAAGATGCCCGCCGACTGCTTCCAGTCAATGGGAGCTTCGGGGACTACACCCATTGGGTGCACTCAGCGTGCCCCCACTGGAAAGAAAACACCCATTGGGTGTGCTTTGTGCAAAACCACTGATAGGAATATTATGGACCATTCGGAGCATGAAGAGGAAACAAAAATTCAGAACTTCAACTAAAAATCATACTCACAATGGTACTTACTCGCAAGTTAGCCTGCAGCGCCTCCCTGGCGTCGTACACATCCTTCAGCCGCTCACACATCAGCTTCACCTGGATGAGAGCTTCTTTGCTCGCCCCCACTTGGTCTTCTGGGACATGGTACAGGGGGTAGGCGGTGACGGGGATCGATGGAGGTGTAGGTGTAGATCTTGGAGTCAGAACCATGATGGCCACGGGTGTGGAGCTGCTCGGGGCCAGAGGACTCGGTCCGGTGGACCTTGCAATGGTCTTGGCAGGCGAAACACGCTCCACTGGGCGAGGGGGGGCCTCTTGCATGATCATGTCGTTGTTGGTCGCCCCCTCCTTGTCAGCCTCCGGGTTGGGCGGGTCGGCCTTATCGTTGTCGTCCAACTGGATGACCTCAGGTCGTGACACACATGGGTTGATGTATCAGTAAATGTCAGTCAGATGAAAATCTGGAAGTCTAAATCAATTGGCATGTCTGCACCTTTGGATGTGGAGGCATCCTCCGCATCGGTCTCGCCCTGGTCCTGCTTGGGAGCATTTGGGTCCAACGACATCGTCGATGTCTCGTTGCTACGAAATACAGTAACACTCGATCGTCAGCCGAGTCAACATAATAACGGATGAAGACTTAGAAAGTACACTTACGTCGATGCCACCTGCACTGTCAGTTTGATCCAAGGCACAGCGGCCTTGCGTGGCTTGGAGGCGATTTGCTTGGGAAGTTTGGGCTGCTTCTCGACGGAGCCCTCTGCTTTGGCACCCCCGTGCTTTGAGCTGCGCGTCGTTCACCCTGAGGCAGTCGGCTGCTGAGCCCCTCCCGCTTTGGCACTTAGGTCATGCAACACCTTGGAGCGAGGCTCCCTGGGTCCTCAAAAGACGGCGAGGACTTTCCCTCCTCGATGCTCTCATCATCGTGGCTCTCATCATCATCGTCGTCTTCCTCTATGTACTGACCCGCGGTATCGCTCGTCACGTCCTCCGCCCACTGGTCAACCGCCAGCATGTCAGAGATCATATATTGGAAACTCTGTGTAAGCAGAAGCACCACAACACAGAAGTCGGATGCGCAAGAAATAATTCATGGACGGTTCGACTAAAGCCAGAAAAAGATTACCTCGGCTGGCGGCAGGTCCTTGGCATACGGGGGCACCCTCCTGGCCCCCCGCGGGTTGTCACGAGCACAAGTTATGGCTCTGATCTTGGCGCCCACATCCTTCTCGGTGAGATCCTCAAAATGCACCCCAGTGGGATCACTCAGGCCCTCGTACATCCACATAGGATGGGCCTTGGCCTGCAACGTTTGGATCCACCGACTGAGAAATGTCTCCAGCAGATCCATCCCGTTGATGCCAGCATTCACGACCCCAACAAGGGCGCTGGCCAGGATGTCGACCTCCGTATTCTCCTCCGCCACAGTAAGGGACTCGGGAGCCCTCACCCTCTCCGCCGAGTACGAATGAGACCTGACTGGTTATTGTCCTTGGGGACATCCCTGCAGTAAAACCAGGTTCCCTGCCACCCCTTGACGGAATCGGAGAAACTCGTCTTAGGGAAGGCAGTGTCGCCCCGGAGCTGGATCCCCAAGCCCCCGCATAGCTGGGTGATGTGGATCTTTTCACCAATCGGCGAATCCTTTTTCACGGTCATTGACTAGCATGTGAAGATGTGTTTGAAAAGACCCCAATGCGGGTGACAACCAAAGAAGTTTTCACAGAGAGAAATGAAAGCCGAGAGGTAGATGACAGCATTTGGAGGAAGGTGGTGGAGCTGTGCCCTGATGTAATCCAAAAAAGCCTGAAAGAAAGGGTGGGGAGGCATCGATAAACCTCTCTCGATGTGGGTCACCAGGAGAACGCGCTCGTCCTCCTGCAGCGCTGGATCAACCTCTCCCGCCTTCGGGCACCTCCATCCATCCCGCGGGATGAGCCCCTCCACAGCAAGGTCCTCCAGCTGCTTGGCCGAGACGGGCGAGGAGATCCAATCCCCCGATGCACTGCCTGTCGGAGCCCCAGAGCTTGAGGAAGTGGCCTTCCCGACTTTCTTCGCTTTAGCCGTGGAATCCCTCGCCATGGCTTCGAGTGCTCTGGTGCGCTCGGGTGGAGGAGAAGCGGAGGGGTCGAGGGAGAAAAGGGGATCTGGAGTATTAACCCTAGCTCCCAAACCTTTTATACCTCCAGTAAAAAATCATGCCGCAGATCCCTGGATCGATGGCACCCGCGGTGGCAGCTCGCGCAGAGCAACAGTGGCACATGGCGGATTTGGGGGCGAAACCCGAGGCATCGTTCCCCCACTTTCCCCACTAACCCATGTCGTTACCACTTCTGCGCGTGCACACTAATTTAAAATCCTGTGATTTCTGCGGTGAATCAATCCGATTGATTGCCTGCAGCTCCTTTACCAAAGGACATTTGCCAGTCCGACTGACCATCCTCCAAGGGGACCCGTACACTCAGACACACAAAACACCCGACTGAAGTCACCTTCAGGATTGCTATGAGACAAGCTTGACGCCCCTCTGCGGGTTAACTTGGCCCTTTCACAAGGCTCCAAGGCGCATGACTCGTAAACTTGGACTCGGAGCTGGCCTGCCCTGGCGTTCCCCTGAGATAAGAGTGGCTTCTCTCCAGAGAATTAGTCCACACGTCGGTGTTGCCACTTGAGTTGTAATAGCATGTCCACACTCGGACCTCAAGTCTGTCTCTCCCGAGAGACAAATGAATGCCACCAGGTTTTCCTCGGCGGTCAACAGCACTCGGTCACGCGGGGAACCCTTTGGTCCAGAATCCGTTGTGTTTTCGGCCAAGGACCAGTGGGCTACTACTCGGAAACATATTCTGAGTGCTCCAGAAGCACTCGGACTCAACTGAAAAGCTTAGTTTGTTTGCCCTACGAAACCCCAATCGATTCGCGGGCTAATGATGAGGTCACCTGCTACAAGTAGTGTCAAGGACCCGTCATCTGGGACCCACCTAGGGCCTCACACCATCGTCGGTAGGTCTCTTGACCACATGAGCATGCAGATGCATATGCTAGGTAGTCCACTCGGACGTCCACTCTCCAGTCCGCATGGCCACCATCACTCGGACAAGGGAGATGACAGGACGACGTGGGAGCTGCAATGGTCGAGTAGTCTTAAGTCGAGCTTTAAGTAGAGTCATGGCTACCATTACCTGTAACTGTTGTAGTTGTGGCTATTTACACGTGTAACTGCCATAGTTATGAACATTAAACACCCCGACAACGTGGGAGTGATGGAAGTTGCGACGTACTCTATATAAGCCATCTTCCTCCTCCCGAGCAGGGGTTAAGCACTCTCTGTAATCATTCCCCCCAAAGAAAACAAGCCTCAAGGCACGAGACCACTACTAGGGAAAACCTTATACACAGAGGATTATCAGTAGCGCTGGTTAGAATAGGGTGCTACTGTTATTTAACAGTAGCGCGCTTTATCACCCTCGATACTGCTACATACATAGCAGTAGCACGGCACTGCGAAAACATGCTACTAATATTTTTGGCCATCACTGTTGCCGTCAAGCTAGGCATAGTAGTAGCGCTTTCTAGAAAATGTGCTACTGCTAAGTGAGTACTAGTAGCGCGTTTTGCTATACCGTGCTACTAGTAAGTCTAACCTACCTTCACCGTGCAGCCCTCACTCTCCCCTCCCCACACTCTCCATCTCCATTGTCCCACTGTCGTTGCTGCTGGCGGCCCGTCGCCGCCGCCGCATTGCTGCTTTCCTGCCGCTGCTGCCCCATCGCCCCCCGGTATGTCTCCCTCCCTCCCTCCGACCGTCCTCCCTCCCTAGCTCCCTCCTATATCCCTCCTCCATCCCTCCTTCTTACCGCCATCGACCGAGGTAGCTCCTCCTACCTCCCTCCCCCTCCTTCTCGCCTCCTCCCCCTTCCTCCCTCCTCCTTCCTACCCCTCCTCCCTCCCTTCCTTCTCTCTCTGTTCTTGTAGAATGTAGGTAATTTAAATGTAGGTTTTATAATGTAGCCATTGTAGAATGTAGGTTTTTAATAGAATAATTTTTTGGGGTCATTTGAGTAAATGTAGGTTTTTTTTGACTATTTTAGGTGTTTTGAATAGAAATGTGTTGGAATGCTATATATATGACAAATTTCTAGGTATCAAATTTAGTAATAGGAATTTTAGCAATCAAACTCTAAGTTATATTGTGAAATTAGGGCATTTCTCTATGGTTCAAGAAGTAGACAGTAGGTAAAAAATCAATGCATTTTTCTAGGGTTTAGGAAGACAGTAGAAATTTTTATTTGGAATCAAATTGAATAATGTTTTTCTTTATATTTTGTTTCTCCAGAAATCAAGGAGCCCATGCATCATCCCTGCCGTTGTCCCCATCACCGACCCCCTCCGACCTCAAGGTGAGACCAGCCAAATCCCCATGTCAATGATGATGTAGATGTTTTGATAGATGTAGTAGAGTAGTAGCTAGATGAGTAGCTGTGACAATTTCCATGGAACAGAAAATTTTCAATGTAGGTGTTTCAAATATGATGGAGATTTAGACATGTGATATGTAGTGTTGTGTACTACTAGTGCTTGCCCAAGTGGCCTATGTTTGCAAGGAACATCTTAGAGTGGTCTATGTTTTGTCGGAGTGTTGATTAATTTCCATTCCAGCAAATTTTAGGCGCTCGATATATGTCCTTTTTAGCAAAGGTCATGCCAGATTTTTTTTGTGAATTTTGGGATGACTTGTGCTAGAATATGTAGGAAATATCGAGTGGCCCGGATTTTCTAGAAAGATAATTAAACGACATTTTAGGTTGACTATAAGTCTGTCGGGAATCCACCATATATGAGAGAAGAAGAATGCCGAATGTTGTCGTGGGGGTCGTTCTTACTCTTCTTTCTCGTGATAGACCTTTTGGTAATGCACATGAAGGAAGAGAAGAACGACCATCACCAACAGTTGCAAATGTCAGAGAGGAATCAGTGAGGGAGAGTCTCCACCATATATGAGAGGACGAAGAATCCCGACTGTTGTCATGAGGGAAGCTTCTTCTTCATTTGAAGGTGCGAGGCATTTTGGTGTAATGCACTTTCCAATGAAAGTAGGAGCTTCCATCACCGACGGTCGCAAATTTCAGAGAGGAAAAATCCCGATTATTGTCGTGGGGGTCGCTTCTCCTTCGTTCCCGTGTGCTAGACATTTTGGTGTAATGCACTCGGGGACGAAGGGAGGAGCGACCATCACCGACGGTCGAATATATACACCACGTGAGCTGAGAGTTTTCAAGAAAAGACTCGACAGACCGATAGTCAACCCGTGATGAATAATAATGATCTAATTTAGTTTTTGCAGTACATCTATTGAATTTTAGAAGTTTAATCTTTGAATTATGAACACAGGAAATGTCTGACGATGACGATAGGATCTCGGAGTGCGAGTACTGTGGCAATGACCGGGGTCTGCGCGACATGCCTCACCTGGTAGACGGTCAGTGCTTCAGTATTAAGCTCGGCGAGACCTTCGATACTGAAACGGTACGCAACAACAAGTCCTTTTTCATAATTAAGCACGACTTCTGCTTCTTCAACGTGTAATTTCTGTCTTTTACAATTCGACTAGCTTATCCCATGCCATGCAAGACGCTATGTCTTGGAGCATCTGAATTTTGAAGATCATGAAAATATGGAGACAAAGATAAAATATGGAGACAAAGATAGTTCATCTCAGGAGCCATCATGGTTATGATTTTGCTGTAAAGCTATACAATTCGGAGAGCGTATCCTATTTTGATTGCTTGAATTAGGAAGCACTGTGCAAGGCGTATGATTTTCAGGAGGGTATGCATGTCACCTTCGATCTTGGTGATCCTGAAGATGACATGGACGAAGATAATGTCGACAAAGATAATGTCGATGAAGCTAATATCGACATTTGGGTCCTTGTTGATATGCTTCCACTTCTACCTCTATGTGAGTTTCTCCAACATATTTATTAAGTAATTTATATTGTTTATTTCAAAGTAGTTCAGAGCTTATTTCCATTGATAGCTTATTTTTATTCTTCAAAAAATGTACGGAAGATGGTAGACAGAACATACTACACTGATGGCGCTGAATTAACTTATGAGGAGAAAGATCATCTTATCGCATTTATTATTGATGTTGAGAATTACAATATCAATTATGAAACTCCTGCACATTATGGTCAATACGTGCCACTAGTGCACGTGTTGAACTACGGCAACATCCATGGAGATGGCGTGGTAAGATTTTTTTACTATTACGACATCCGTGCATCTTTTGCATATATTCTTCTAAAGCTAAACTACATTCCTAACTACGACATTATTATTATGTTTTTTCAACATAAAATCCTGAAGTATTGGGTGCCTGATCTGATGTTTCCGAAAGTTCACCTTGATGTTATTAGATTACGGCCAAGTCTGCCTAGGCTTCATCGTTGTTCATACCGGATTTCTAAAACCGAAGAAGACATGACAATCAAAGAATGGAAAAAATGTATGGACAATCATAGGGAGCTACTTGGAAGCAACATTGTGCGAAGCACAAGAATTGGAGACAGGATAATCTCCATTCTCCATAATGGAGCATCTGGGCCTATCTTGTTTTATGCTATTTTACCTTAGAGAAGGTAGTAGGTCCTAAGAACAATTAAGTAGGGGTTGGTTAGATGACTATGATGATGATGAGTATCACTTGTTATTATGATAACGAGTAGAAGTTGTTAGATGACTATGATGATGATGAGTATGACTTATTATTATGATAACAAGTAGAAGTTGTTAGATGACTATGGTGATGATGAGTATGACTTGTTATTGTGATAACGATGATGTATTATTATTAATGATGATGATGCTTAGTTGTTATATCATTATGAGCATGATCAGTTATTATATATATCAGTGGGTTAAATAAACATGGATTAGATTCAAGTGGAGGCAACACATATAATGCAGATCGAAAGTAATACTAATCGAAACTTGATCATACTAATCCAAACTAAAGTGATCAAGTTTGGAATAGTAGTACTTTGGATATGCACCATGTTTGCTCCACTTGAATCTAATCCATGTCTCTTTCACCCACTGAAATAATAAATCATCATGATCATAAAATCAAATCATGAGACTACTACAAACCAGTAAAAATACAACGGCAATATGCAGTAGAAAAAAATAGCAAACTTTGCTAGTAGCGCTGGTAGCCCACCAGACGCTATTGCTCGGGAGGTGTAGTAGTAGCGCTTGGTGGAAAAATACGCTACTGCTAGGAAGGTATAGTAGTAGCGCGGTTCTGGAAAACATGCTACTGCTATGCAGGATAGGAGTAGCGCGCCCCGACCCGCGCTACTGCTGAACATTAGTTGTAGCGCCGTATCACACTACAAAAAAGTTACACTTCCATGATGATACGTGTTTGTCATAGTAGGTCATGTTTTCTGTCATGCATGTACATCCATGACGATTTTATGACAGAATCAAGATAGTCATACATGTGCTGTCGTAGAAGTGTTCCATGACATTACCAAAATTATCATCACAGAAGTGTCCACTTCCATGACGATAAATGGTGCGTCATGGAAGTGCTTTCGTCAAGGGTAACCGACACATGGCATCCACCATAACGGGTCATCGTTAAGATATCGGGCTCTGGTTTGGATCCGATAACCCATTAACGGCCCGGACCAATGGAGTGTTTCCACATGTAAAATTCTCATTCGCCGGCAAATCCACGTGTCGGCCGAGCGTTCAGATAGTTGGCATCCAGCGAATGGACGGGATGCGCCTATGATACGTCGACACGTGTCTCAGCCCAACCGTGGCCCATTCAGGTCAAAAGGCTGGCCCGTTTGACCTGGTAAAAAGGTAACGACTGGCCCACTTAAAGCCTGCTAGCGGCATGTTCGCGTATAGCCCTTTTATAGCCTGCTAACTCATGGCCCATTATGGCCTATCCCTATTAGGCCCAATAGCGCCATCTGGGCTGTCCAATATGATTCCAGCCCGTTGTAACTTTCGGTCCATGTATGGCCCATGACGTCTTTCGGCCCATGTATGGCCCATGACGTCTTTCGGCCCATACGAGGCCCTTTGTAACTCTTGGCCCATTAACGACCCGTGGTGAAACTGGCCCGTAAAGAACAGTGTATCGCTTTATACCCATTAACGGCCTATTATTCCATTGGGCCGTTTCCAGCCCGTGTTATCTTTCGGCCTTCTCAGGGCCCATTTATTTTCTTGGGCTGATTTGCAGCATTCGATTACTTACGGTCCGTTACTGGCATGTTCCGTTTGTGGGCCAAATTCCGCCCGTGGTTAAAGTCGGCCCGTTTGTGGCCCGTTAATCCGTTGGGCCATTTTCATAGTGTCATCAAATATGGCCTATTAACAACGACCCGTTATGGTCGGCCCATGAACGGACGATTCCAACTCTAGCCTGTTTACGGTCCATAATGGGGTCCGTTATTGGCCCATGTTTGGCCAATCGATCATACGGCCCGTAGAAGGCCCATTGTTTCTACGACCCATAGAAGGCCCATTGTTTCTATGGCTCGTAGAAGGCCCATTGTTTCTATGGCCTGTAGGAGGCCCATGGTCACTACAGTAAATATGTAGCCCATGGTTATTGTGGCCTAGTTTTAAAAAATAGGTTATTGCGGCCACTAGCAAACCGCGGAAAAAGAACTGCACTGACTACAAACAAACAAATAAACAAGACAACTAGGAAATAAATAAGCAAGCAACTTACGCTAGGCTATCACGGCTATTACACATATTACATCCACTGGGCATCAAAGTTCGCCACCAATGCAAATATGGGGAACAAAGCAGCATATTACATACACTGGTTGTCAAAGTTAGCGACCAGTGCAAATAAACGCCGCGGCAAAACAAGTCCAGCACTGAAACCACTTCACAAGAGCTCAAGAAAGAATATCCTGGGTAGCCACCATGCCGGCAAGATGCTTAGCAAGCTTATTAGCTTTCTCTTGTTTGGTGCTTAAATCCTCCAGCGATTGCTGTTGCACCAGAAAGTATGCATCTGAATTATGCAGGGACTTCCTCGGTCCTTCGACTTCCTATCGCAGCACATCTGATCGATGACTTTCAACTTGATGTTGAGACTCCAGAAGCCAAACTGAATTAGGCAGCGAGTTCGAAGAGCTGGTGCCAGCAATAGTGGCCACTAACTTGAACACTACATCAAGACAGAACTTTGGGGTTGTCTCAGTGTCTTCAACATAGTTTTTATTAGCTTTCTTGAAGACCAATAGGGATGTCTCCAATATTTTGTCTGCATTCTAAAAGAAAAATGAGCAGATAGATCACAGGTTTACCATGTTGTATATGAAACTCATTTTGGTAAACTGGTTCAGTAGTAAGGTGGACAGGATAACAACATGAAACAAACATATATCTATGTAGTATGGTCACTGTATGGTCTATATCATTCTAGTTTATGTTGCTAAATCAAGATAGAGATAGTTCAAATCATATCTATTTAAGACAAAGCAGCATAGACAGAATATAAGTGTGGGAAACTGCATAGCAATAACAACACTTGTAATGTGCATGGAACGAGAACATAATTGTTTATTCAATTGAAACTGAAATCAACATAGAGTAAGTTACAACAGCAAACACGTTAAAGAAACAAGTTTAAAACATACATGTTGCGCCATTTTAGTTTCAGTTTCATCCTTCAAATTTGAAATTAGTTGGTATGAGTAAATAAAGTGATGAAAAAGCAAAGGGGTATGAACCATAGCTACGGAACCTGACCTGAGAAATATTCGTCTTCTGCTTTAAGCGTTGACTTGGGGTTCGGAGTGGTGGTCCTCGTGCTTTGGGCATTGCAGTTGCCTTACTAACTGCTCGTGTTTGGGTGCTTTGTGGTGGAGACGGTGCTGTGTCAACTAGAACTGGGTTACTATCTGGTGGGGTTGGGGTTAGAAAGGGTGTAGTTGGTTCACTGTCCAACTTGGTAGGGGTACAATCTGCGTCAGTCTGGGTTATGTGTGGTGGGGCTGGTTATTGGGCAAGTACTACTGTGGTTCTATCTACATCGACGGGTAGCACGATCTTTTCTGAAGACCGTGTTTTTACTCCCATAGATACTGCCATCACCCCCTCCAATTCAAATGGATGATAAACAAGAAAAGAAATTGAATGTACATACATTGTAAGATAGACAGGTGCAATGGATTGTAGGGAAGAAAACATGGCATGAAATAATTCACATTTATGTTGTCTAACCAAACAGGATAGCACACTACTGCAGGATGGTCCAAACGCGACACTACGATCAGAGACCCTTCGATGAAACTGTGTGCGATGCCATAATCGCAAACAGTGGTGTAAAAAAACCGTCAAAAAGGTGCAAAACGTTTGTGATGACGGATGCATCAAACACGGTTCAGATTTTAGTTGCGTGTGCGATGTAGGGCATACGGTTCAGTTCAATTAACTGTTTGGGATGAGGAGGAACAAAAGAAATGGCAGCCAGATGAAGGCGTGTGTGATATACAGCATATAGTTCACTAGGATGAACTGTGTGTGATTAGGCAACACGATGGAAATGGTTCAACTGAACAAGATGTGTGTGATACGTGGCAAACATGTCCGTAATCAGAAATGTGTGCGAAGACCAATAATAACAGAGACGATTGCTGCTAAGAAACCGTGTGATTTTCTCTGCCTACAGTAGAATAACATGTATATATATATATAACTGAAATAAACATCCAATTACATAAGTGACTATACAGATCATTCGCACACACCTCAATAAACAATTGCATGCATTCTAAAGTAGGAGAAACGATCGTCTAGTCATCTACTTCTTATGACGCTCCAGCCATTGCTAAGTGGCTTGATCCCTCGTCTGGGGCAGGAAGAAGACACTTCCTCAAGTCAATGATCTGCCTGTACATCTCGTAGCTTGCGTACGCGTCCATGGCCGTGTACTTGACATGTTGTTCATCCAATCTCTCATGCCACACACTGTGCCAGGCGTTCTTGTCCTTATTGCTCTCATTCTTCATCTTCATGTAGTAGGGGTTGATGATGGCCGAGGCAAGGTCAACCAGGGAGTTCAGTTTGTCGCTGCTCCAGACCTTGTAGTGGTGCTAGATGTTGACAAGATTCGGGCATTTCAAGTCCGAAACCTTGAGCGCTTTTAGATCGTTGGTGGTGTCCACCGTAGCGAAACTGTAGTCGGAGCTGTTGATAAACCTGGAGAAACGCTCGCAAGTTCGTGTGGCAAGGTGGTAGTGGTAGACGAGGACGTCATGTCGCACACACAACTGGGCAACGACAACCTTCTGATCGTGCCCGGCACGACCGATGGTGTACTCGAGGTCGAAGCCGTCCACTCGGTACTTGTCCTCGGCAAGGAACTGCTCCATAGTTTGGATGGAGCTCTCCACCGAGACCGGATCATTCATGTACACCACCGATAGGGCCTTCCCCCTCATGTGGGTGTCCACTACGTGATGCGTGGTGAAATGCCCGCCGTTGTCGTCGTTGGCCACTGGGAGCGCCATTGGAGCCACGGGGAGCGCCATTGGAACCGCTAGATGTCCTCTTTGTATGTGTCGTCGTGGGTGTGCTTATTGTGTCATGTGATGCATGAGATATAAGGTAAATGGCCACAGGAATAAATGGGGGCCGGGCGGCCTAGATTCTCCGCGCGTCCGCATGGAAGTTTTTTGCAGCGGGTAACTGCATCGTCGCGCCGCGCCCGGCGCAACCTCATGCACAAGAACGTGCGTGATCGTGCGCCGGCCCCAAACACTAGCAGTGCACGTGGAGGGACGAGAGCAGAGCACCCGAAGGGACGCGAGAGCAGAGTGCGCGCGGCGGGACGCGAGCAAAGCGCGCCGCGGCCGCCTGAATCGCAAGCAACCACACGCATAGAGCAGTTGAACACGCAGGAAATGGTCGCCTACAAGCCGGCCGACAGTTGCGTCGCTGCGTAGAGAGCAGCCGTGTGCTACCACCTCCGTGTAGTCTATAGTCCCCTTTATATTCTGTGCCATACTTTGCCCTGAAATTTAACCAACAAAATGTTAATGCATGTTATAAAAATTATATAATTGGAAACTATGTTCAAATACGAATCCAACTATATAATCTTTGGCGACATGCATTCGTATTTTATTAGTTAAATCATACTTATAAACCAGGATGGGGTATAGTAGGTAATTAAATCGCAAACATTTGTTTATTAACCGTGTGTGTACGTGGCCTTTCGTCCTCCTCTCGCACGTCTTGTCACCCCGCTGCCGCAGACGGCTTACAGTGCAAGCTTGCGCAGCGTGCGGGGGTATTGTTTTGGCCAAACGGTGGCTCGAAGTGGCGCCAATGAATCGTCGGTGAGCCCGTTCCTGCGCAACCTTGCAGGTTCCTGCGCAAGCTTCCCGCCCGACTCGGTGAAATCCCCCAAAATCCCAATGTTTACCGGCCTGCTATATAAACCCTCACGGCCGGCGAGTCCTGCGTCGCATTTTCCCCTCCCTCCCTGTAGCTTATCTCGTCTGCTTCTCCCATAATCACCAATGGCACCGGTCCGTCGTTGTCGCTCAGCCACTCCGCCGTCATCAGAGGATAGCTCCAGCTGGGAGGCTACACTGCGGCAGCGGCGCAGTCCTCGGTGTAGTGTAGTGCGCGTGGCATCCCTGTTGGGTGTGCGTGGAACACCCACTACACGCTCCGCCATCGGTGCCCGTCGGCATCTGTTGCCGGCTGCCGTTGCCGCCACACCACCGTCGAAAGCCAGGGCCATTGCATGCTCTGCCGCCGCGGCCCGAAGGCGGGAGGTGGTCGTCGTGGCCGCCACCCCACTGCCGGCCACCGCGGCCATCACTGCTCCGCCGCCCCGGCCCGAAGGCGGGAGGTGGTGGTCGTGGCCGCCACCCCATCGTCGGCCGCCGTGGCCTCCAGCCCACCATCGACCGCCGGGGTCATCACCCGCTCTGCCACCGCCACCCGAAGGCGGGAGGCGGAGGTGGATGCCCGCACGTGCATCAGCGACCTTGGGCGCTACATCGAGTTCCTGCGGGAGGAGGAGGAGGAGAGCCTCGTCGAGCACGCAAAGAGCCATACCGCCGCCGTGGCCGCGGCACATGTCGCCTCAGAGGCGAGGAATCAGGAGATCTACGAGGAGAACCACCACTTCGAGAGGGGTCGTCTGGAGCGGCAGAGGGCGTTCGAGGTGAGCGTCGCTGAAGCTGCAACAGTGGCAGGCACCGTATTGCGGTTGCCAGCTCGTCGGTTGGATCCTCCTCCTCCGCCTCTTACTGAGCGCGCTCGATAGAGGACAGGTAGCGGAAGTAGTACAAAGCCCCTCCGCAGTAGTAGTAGTATTTAGGGGCTATTTTGTTCAGTTCATCTGACTATAGATGTGGTGGAACTGTACAACGTACTTAAAATTAGCTAGTATATATAGTTGAACTAGCTATTTCAGTACGTGGTTGGCAACAATTGGGAAAAAATTGGTCGGTTTAGCTGTTGAGTTGAACTATTTGTATAAATTAAGAACGACTGCTTAATCTATGAATGAAATCTATGCTTAATTAGTGAATTTTAGTTGCAAAAATTAGATACTGCTAGTGATTTTTAGCTTCATATTTTGACAAATCGCAGTGCTACAAGGTTGACAAATGGCAATGTTACTAGATCAACAAATGTCAATCTTTCCAGTTTGACAAATGGCAACATACCCAATATGACAGATGCAAATCTTACCAAATTGTTTGTACGTGTTGCACACGGGTCATCCAAAAGAACCATTTGCGTTGAAGAGATGCACAAATCCCGCTCTCACTTTGCATCATGTCGTCCCGGGATCGACAGGCGGGACGCGGGAGGACGGCAGCTGGCAGCGCTGAGAGGTAGCACTCGACGGTGGTGTCCCATGCCGCTGAGGGGGGCGCGTGCACGGAGAGGAAGGCAGGCGGCCATGGAAGTCAAAGGGCTCGCTTCCCAGTGAAACTGTGCAGCGTACAGCTCGCACACTTCCCGATGAGCCTGCGCATTCGAGGATATCTTGCACGCCTCTCAGTCAGCCTGCGCACTGGACTGCGCTCACACGCATCCCGTTCAGTCAAGGTCAAGCAGCTGTTCGCACGGCACCTCCTACAGCCATTAAAACCAAGACACGTGGCGTCACGTGAGTGGTTAACAGAACGCACACGGTTTGAATTATACAACCATTTGAGATATTAAAGTGGCAGCTATTTTTTTCAAAATGCCTTTGTTGGCTGTCATTATTCGAGTATGCCTTCTCTCAAAATGGATACGAAAAATACCACAGCATGTCGGGTGCCATTCCATGATAGCATGCCAAGTTTCATGAATTTCAGACGAGTTTTGGATTTGCTAGAATTTAAAAATAAAGTATCTCAACATTTTGCCGGCAATCAACGGTGCCCTGGTGTGAAATTCATTACCATTTCTTGCATGGTACCTAAGCATGCACCCAAGGACACATATTTGATTTTTCAACCAATTTATATGCACTGGAACATGTGCATGTAGTTCAAATTTGAGACATGGTAAAAGGTTAGACTATTCTGCTAAAAAGTTTTATGACTTTGTGTATCAGCCGGTTATGGCAAATCCAATTTTGAGGTGGGTCTGGAAGAGCTGTTGCACCATGTTGATCAAAATGTTTGCCTGGCTGGTCATCATGGACAGGGTGAACACCAAAGATATGATCCAACAAAGACATTGGAGGATTAATGATGGGCCTGAATGTGTGCTTTGCCCAACTGGGGCACTGGAGGACAGAAACCACCTTTTTCCACTGCAACTTCAGTGTACGAGTGTGGAATTATCTGCAGATTGTTTGGAAAGATTGTGATGACATGGTGGAAATTGCTATGCATGCCAGGAAGGATTTCAATAAGCCTTTCTTTGCAGAAGTGGTCTTCCTGGTTTGGTGGAATGTTTGGAAAGTTAGGAACGACAGGGCCTTCAAGCATATTAGGCCTTCTTTCAGGGCTTGGAGGAATGGTTTCATCCATGATATCACTCTACTCTCCCACAGGATCAAAAAAAGATATAGGGATGCCTTGCTTAAATGGATTGATTTCCTACCTCCTTGAGGAGGTCTCTTGTATTCAGTTTTGTACTCTTTTAGGTATAGCCCCATTTTCCCTGTTGTATAGTTCTCTTTAGTTTCCTTTTCTGTTTTCTTTTCCTCACCTTGAGGAACCTTGTACTTGTGCTTTATTTTTTAATAAAATGTTGTGGGGTGTAAGCCCTGCAGTCTTCAAGGTCAATTTTTTTTGAATTATGCACATAAATGCATTGAAAACTCAGTTAATGCATAAAAATGTCCAAACGAACCCCGAAAAATCACAAAAAATGACACAACACTCCTGTTGTTCTATGTTGACATGAGAAAATTTTTGAAAGCAATAAGAGGCACTGGATATTGTTTCGTCCCCAAAGGTGGGACGTTCCCTACCAAACCATCATGCTTGTTGTGAGAAACTCTGGTTTGTGAGAAGCATATACCCAAACATGCACCAAATGGGACAAAAAATTTACCACGGCATATTGATGCCGCTCCATAATAGCATGCCAAGTTTCATGACTATCAGACGAGTTTTGGATTTACTAGAATTTAAAAACCAGGTATCTCAATGTTTTGCCGGCAATCAATGCTGCCTTGGTGTTTGAAATTCATTACCATTTCTTGCATGGGACCTAAGCATGCACCCAAGGACACAAATTTGATTTTTCAACCAATTCGTCTGCAGTGGAGCATGTGCATGTAGTTCAAATTTGAATTATGCACATAAATGCATTGAAAACTCAGTTAATGCATAAAAATGTCCAAACGAACCCCGAAAAATCACAAAAATTGACACAACACTCCTGTTGTTCTATGTTGACATGAGAAATTTTTTGAAAGCAATAAGAGGCAATGGATATCGTTTCGTCCCCAAAGGTGGGACGTTCCCTACCGAAACCATCATGCTTGATGTGAGAAGCTCTGGTTTGTGAGAAGCATATACCCAAACCTGCCCCAAATGGGACAAAAAAATTTACCACGGCATGTTGATGCCGCTCCATGATAGCATGCCAAGTTTCATGAATTTCAGACGAGTTTTGGAATTACTAGAATTTAAAAACCAGGTATCTCAATGTTTGCGGCCGAGTGACGGTGGCAGGGTGTTTGACATTCATTCCCATTTCTTGCATGGGACCTAAGCAGGCAACCAAGCACACAAATTTGAATTTTTAACTAATTTATATGCATTAGAGCATGTGCCTGCAGTTCAAATTTGAATTATGCACATGAATGCATAGAAAACTCAGTTAATGTATAAAAATGTCCAAGCGAACCCTGAAAAATCCCAAAAATTGACACAACACTCCTGTTGTTCTATGTTGACACTAGGAAAAAAATTTGAAATCGAGAAGAGGCAACGGATATCGTTTCATCCAGAAAGATGAAACATTCCCTACCAAAACCATCACACTTGTTGTGAGAAGCTCTGGTTTATGAGAAGCTTATACCCAAACCTGCCCCAAATGGGACAAATTTTTTACCACGACATGTTGATGCCGCTACATGATAGCATGCCAAGTTTCATGAATTTCGGACGAATTTTGAATTTAGTAGAATTACAAATGCAAGTACGTCGACGTTTGCCGGAGAGCCACGGTGCCGTGGTGTTCGAATTTCATCCCCATTTCTTGCATGGGACATAAGCATAAACCCATGGACGCATATATGATTTTACAACCCATGTTGTTGCACCGGAGCATGTGCATGTAGTTTAATTTTAAATTGTGCACCTAAAATGGCTACAAAACCAATTTAATGTATAAAATTTTCAAACGGACCCTGAATAATTCCAATTCTTTTACGACACGCATATAGTTGCATGTTCACTGCAGATAAAAGGTCTAGAAATTCAAACAGTGTCCATTGCCGCTGTGACCCCATTATGTAATTCAAATCAAGATGAAAAATCAAGTAGATCGCACACAGTTTATTATCACCAACCATGTGAGATGTAGCACAAAATATCCTTGACATCGTCGGTGTATATTATAGTACGCCTATGGCTTACGCCAGAAGGTGCATGGGCTGCAGTCCACAGCCGGCGTCTCAAGCACACTAGCTCGCTCCCCAAATATCATTTCACTATTCAATCGTCCCCGGTGAAAGATGGGAACGTGGACCCGCGTCGTGAGGGAAACTTCGGTGGCCCACTCCGGCGTGAGCACGGTCGCAGCCGCCGTGCGCGTGATAACAAGGTGCATGAGCGCGGCCGCAATCTGCGACCGGGCGGCCAAGGGAGCCCAAACGGCCGCTGTTGCTTCTCAGGTGGCGGCAACAACATCTGCCTCGGGGATAGCAACTGGCGAGAGCGGCACAGCAGTTGTCCGTTCTGCAGCGGCGGCCTTAGCCCTGATGGAGGCCGCCGACGCCCAGCTCATGGCGGTCACTGCACAAATCAAACGAAGCTTCTCCGACAACGGTCGGCAACCCACGGCCGAAGAGTTGGCAATCGCCGAGAGCGTTCGAGCAGCCGTTCGTTCCTCAGCCACATACCTTGCGATGACGGAGCCCGTCCAAGCCCAGATCACGGACGCCCACGCCCAGCTCGTGGCGGCCTTTTCCAAAGAGATGGCAGACGCGGATGGCGAGATGCTTGCCGAGTATGGTGCGATGGATGCCATGGAGCCCCTTCCCCAGGAGACCGTCAAGCGCGAGCTAGACATGGAGGCGATGGAGGAGATCGACGAGCACCAGCCGTAGTACTAGTACTCTTTGTTTTGTTAATTAAGAGCGCCAGTCTTTAATTTGTTAGAGTAATTTTTAGGTCAGCTAGCTCTGTTTAATTGCTGAACTTGCTCGATAAAGAAGTGTGGGTGTGCTGTAGTCGCCTTTGTGTACCCAAATTATGCAATGACGTGGATGACCACTGTAACCAGGGAAATTCGAACCAAAATTTTTGACGTTCAAACTTATCACACACGGGTTAAGCTATTTGAATCTTTTGTGATGTTCACATATTGTACATAGTTCTGAATAAGGGACCGTATCTGATGACACTTTGCGTGCCAGTTTTTAGGCTGAAGCGATTCCAAATTTTCGGCTTCCGTGGAAATATCTACCTCCCCGCCCCCGCCCCCTGCCCCTTACCAAAAGCCACATTTCCCCTGTTTCCGCCTTCTTTTCCAATTTGAAACCTTCACTCCTTGCTTGCAGTGCCGCCTCCTCATCGGCGACCCTCCTTCACGATGTTCGGCCTCGTCTATCCAGGCAGGTAATCCACACCCGACCCCCATCCTCCTCCTCCTTCCACATCCCACATGCCATGACCGCTGGCGCGAGTGCGACACCTTCCACCCAAATCACCGACCCCTCCACCAAATAAGCGCCGCCCTAAGCCATGGTGCACACAGTTTAGCCAGGATCTCAAGGAGCATTTGGCAGCGGAGAAGCAAATCGCAGCCGCACGCGTGGATGAGGTCGCGATGGCTGCCATTCGTGCCGACCCCCAGATCTTGGGGGAGCTCCATTTGCTAGCTACACCGGTTAAGGATGCTCGGTTTACCCATTGCGTGTGCTGCTCCTGCCTTTCCTTCACAAATTCTAGTGAATTGTGCTATCTAATTTTACCGTGCAATCTGTTGCGCTAGTGTATATGTTCTATATGTCGTGCAGTGTGGTGCTCACTTATTAACTGTTTTGTTAATTAGTTGTCGTCTTCAGTTAACTGTTTGGTTCAATTCTGCAAATGTGGTGTTCAATTCTTCAGGCTGCAATTTTGTATTGTCTTCCATGTGAGAAATAAATCGAATTTATCTTTACAAAATACATGAGGAACGAATACAATTGCTATATTTACAAGTTGTCAAGCATGCTTGGTTTGGTTATACATTGTGCAATGTGGTGCTCAGTTAACATTTGGTTCATTTGTGTTGTGGTGTTTAGTTAACTGTTTGGTTCAATTCTACAATGCGATGTCCAATTGTTGTGGGTAGAATTTGGTTGTACTAAATACATGAGAAACGAATACAATTGCTATATTTCCAAGTTGTTAAGCATGCTTAGTTTGGTTAATTGTCCGATCTTCTATTAGGAGTATGTTATATTGTGCAATGTGGTGCTCAGTTAATATTTGGTTCATTTGTTGTGGTGTTTACTTAACTGCATGGCTTAATTCTGCAATGCGATGTCCAATTGTTGTGGCTGCATTCTGTTATTGTTTACCTTGTGAGAAATAAATCGAATTTGCCTGCACTTAATACTTGACAAACATATACAAGTGCTATATTTCCTAGTTCTTAATCATGCTTGGTTTGGATAAATGGGTTTTCCATGTGGCTTGAATTAATCTGATGAATCTGCAATGTGCTTATTTTTCATCAACATATTTTACTGATAGCATGCGGACCCTTACTTAACCTGATGACTAACTACCTTATATGTGTTGCAGGGAAACAATGGGAAGCACTGAGGTTTACAATCGAGGTTAGCACATGCATGGTCCGTTGTCTAATAGCACATTATTGTGCAATTGCAGGAACCATTCTAATATTTAGGTTTTTAACAATTTGGTCTTGCACATGTAGGTCCTGCTGTTAGAGATTTTGACCCACTGTTCGACCCTTTTTGCATATGGGGAAATGAGTTGTCCATGAATATCAATCAAATCAAGAAACTCAGAAAGATTGTTAGTATAAAGAAATTAGTGACAAAAAACAACAAGATCTTTGTCTGCACAATGAAGAAGACATTAGTTCACTACAAGATGGCACTAACTATTATACCTTGCCTTTTTTTATTCCTTTGCCCCATTTCCAATATAGAAAAGATATTTATGAACATCCTTGTTTTCAGGCCTTTCCAAAGCAGTTCACTGATGATTACCTCTCAAACCACCTCTATGGTCAGGAGGCGAGGAAGGTTTTCATACAACACCCACGGTTCAATATTGAAGTGTTCCTGAAAAGGACGAAGGACGGACGGTCAATCATCCACAGGCATTGGCCTAAAGTTGCAAAGACCTTCAACATGAATGAAGGCTCAATATTCGCCTTCCGCTTCAGCAGTTTTCCAGATGAGATGCATCTGTCTATATACTGTCTATGATGCTAATTTCGAAAGGTTCTACATGTTGCATGTGAAACTTGGTGTTGGTGCAGTTGTGTAATGGGGTAGCTGAGTGTTGAAGCTATATCATGTTGCACTCTGATGTATTTCAATTATGAAATTCTGCTTCCTTAATATGGAAATGAAATATATTATGTTCTTAATATGAATGTCAATTAGATTAATAAATGGATTATTAATAATAGCGCAATTAGCCTGCTAATTGGGTTTTGCTATTGCAAACGGTTATTGAAAAAATACAGTGGGTGATGACCTCAAGCAACGCACACAGTTTCTAGGAATAAACCGTGTTGGATCAATGAACAATCACACACGACTTTCTCTTGAAAACTGTTTGCGTTAGGCCACCTTGCGCAAATGTTTACCATATCAAAACAGTGTGTGGTGGACAGCCTTTGCCACACAGTTTCTTCTACTGACCGTGTGTGATGCACTCAATAACGCAAACGATTTAACGGGAAAAATTGTGTGTGATGTACCTGTGAACGGAAACGTTTTCCTTGGAGCGACTATGTGGGATGTACATACGAACGGAAACGTTTAGTGGGGACTGACTGTGTGGGATGTACTTGCGACCGGAAACAATTTCGCATGTATAATTCTATTTTTTAGCTGTACTATACGTATTTCTGTATTTGAGCGCTCGTCGGTCGCACACGGCCTCATTTCGCCGAGCGTGTGTGCCAGGAGGGCATATTCCCGACGGTTTCTGGGTCGTGTGGGAAGGACCCCCTATCGCCCACACTCACTAGGCGACGGTTCCAAATGCCGTCGCGGAAAGGGGTTAAAAATCATTTGTATAGCACCGACGCGTACCAGTGGCATGACATAATTTCACATATATGATGGCTAGTTAAACAGGATAGCATGCCACAATTTCACATATATGATGGCTAACTAAACAAGATAGAATGACATACTTCAAAATATGATGACTATGTAAACAGGATGACATGATATAACTATATGATGTGTCTATTAAAGTGGTTGGCATGCCATAGTTCACAAACATGCTGTCGATGGAAACATGATGGCATGATATAATTCACGGATAGAATGACATAATTCAAAATATGATGACTATGTAAACAGGATGAGATGATATAACTATATCATGTCTTTAGAAAATGGGTTGGCATGCCATAATTCAGATATATGCTGTCTATCTAAACATCATGGCATGATATAATTCAAATATATGATTTATATACTAAGCAAGTGAGCAGAGGGCACTCGCATATATGATGTGTCAACTAAGGAGATGGCATTCAATATTGTGTATATGATGTAAATACTAAGCATTGCAAGACAACATATGCATGATATGAGTAATATAACCCTGCCAAGTTTGAGCATACACCTCAGGGGGGAAATAGGACTGGTCATTTGCCTCTAAATCCTCCTCTGAGGAGCTATCTGTAACCAGCAAGATATCTGCTTCAGCGGGTAGCATTGTCTGCTCTGAAGACCTTGTTTTCACTCCAGATTTCTCCATCACCAATTCAAATGGCTGATGCACAGGAAGAGCAGTTGAATATACAAACATTGTAGACAAATGGAATGAGTAATACAAAAAAAGGATGGCATGATATAATTCACATATATGATGCTTGGCTAAACAGCATGGCATTGCATAATTCACATACATAATGCCTTGCAACAAGATAGCATTGCATAATTCACATATATAATGTCTTGCAACAAGATGGCATTGCAAAATTCACATATATGGTAAGTAGACACTAAACAGGTGGCATTCACACAAAGCATTTCTAAACTAAGCAAATGAGATGCCAATGCAAGACACCATATGCATGATATGAGCAATATAACCCTACCAAGTTAGAGCATGCACCTCGGGGGGGGGGGGAGAATACGACTGGTCATCTGTCTCTGAATCCTCCTCTGAGGAACTATCCGTAACCAACAAGACATGCGCTTCGTCTGATAGCATTGTCTGCTCTGAAGACCTTGTTTTCACTCCAGATTTTTCCATGAACGTGTCGAATGGCTGATGCACAGGAAGAGTAATTGAATGTACTAAAATTGTTGACAAATTTAATACATAATTAAAAAATGATGGCATGATATAATTCACATATAAGATGACTGGCTAACCAGGATGGAATTGCAAAATTCACATATATGATGCCTGGCTAAACAAGATGGCATTGCATGATTCACATATATGATATAGAAACTAAACATATGGCATTCACACAATGCATGTCTAAACTAAGCAGATGACATATTTTATGTATAAAGTAAGCAATGCAAGGCACCATATGCATGATATGACCAACATTAGCGTGCCAAGTTAGAGCAAAAGACCTCAGGGGGTAAATAGGAGTGGTCCGCTCCCTCTGAATCCCCCTCTAAACAGTTATCTTCCTCTTGATTACAGTCTGGAATGGGGGGGAGAGGGTTGATGTCTACTACGCAACTTTATTCTTGTAGACACGTGTTGGGCCTCCAAGCGCAGAGTTTTGTAGGACAGTAGGAATTTTCCCTCAAGTGGATGACCTAAGGTTTATCAATCTGTGAAAGGTGTAGGATAAAGGTGGTCTCTCTCAAACGACCCTGCAACCAAATACAAGAAATCTCTTGTGTCCCCAACACACCCAATACAATGGCAAATTGTATAGGTGCACTAGTTCAGCGAAGAGATGGTGATAAAAGTGTAATATTGATTGTAGAAATATATTTTTATAATCTGAATAAATAAAAACAGCAAGGAAGCAATTAGTAAACGGGCACAAAAACAGTATTGCAATGCTTAAAAATGAGGCCTAGGGTCCGTACTTTCGCTAGTGCAAACTCTCAACAATGCTAACATAGTTGGATCATATGATTATCCCTCAAAGTGTAATAAAGAATCACTCCCGAGTTCCTATTAGCGAAGAACAAAAGATAGAAATTGTTTGTAGGTGACGAAACCAACTCAAAGCAATTCTTTCCGTTCGATCTATCCTAGAGTTCGTACTAGAATAACGCAAGCTATTATTTTCGATCGATCTAATCAAGAGTTCATACTAAGATAACACCAAAGAAAATTCATATTCATAATACTCAATCCACACAAAGAACTACAAAGACACCCCGAAGTTTCTGTCGGAGAAAAACGTGCATCAACCCCTATGCATAGATTACCCCAATATCACCGTGAAAATCCGCGAGTTGAATGCCATAACATATATCAAGTGAATCGATAAGATACCCCAATTGTCACCTCAAGTATTCATACCGCAAGACATATATCATGTGTTCTCATCTCAGAATATTCAATCTGACAAGACAAAACTTCAAAGGGTAAAGATTCAATTCATCATAACAAGAGTATAGAGGGTAGAAACATCATATGATCTGACTATATTAACAAAGCCCATGATAGAAATCACGACAAAGAGAGAGAGAGATTAAACACATAGCTACTGGTACAAACCCTCAGCCCCGAGGGTGGACTACTCCCTCCTCATTGTGGTGGCCGCCGGGATGATGAAGATGGCCACCGGAGATGATTCCCTCCTCCAGCAGGGTGCCAGAACGGGTCTAGATTGGTTTTCGGTGGCTGCAGAGCCTTGCGGCGGCGGAACTTCTGATCTAGGTTAACCCCGAAGGGTTTTGTAATATTTAGGAATTTATAGTGCAAACATGGGGTGCGGGAGGCCACCGTGGTGGGCACAACCCACCTGGGCGTGCCAGGGGGACCTGGCGCGCCCTGGTGGGTTGTACCCCCTTGGGGCACCCCCAGGTGCTTCTTTGGCCCATCGGGAGTCTTTTGGTGTAACATCCCAAAATTCTAAATTTTGGAATGTTATAATAAATAGATAGATTTGATTGTTTGTTGGATTGTTGTGTGATTGATTGACTGAAAGTGAGTGGAATTCGAAACTTTTGAAAGTTAAATGAGAGGGAATAAAAGGACTTTCCCAAACTTTCATTTTGGCTGTTATGATCTCCATGAATTCAAATTCTTTTCATCACAAAAACCCTGGAGAGAAGATGACATGACTTCTTCCATTTATTTAAATGACGAGGGGTGTTGAAAATATTTGAATTTTATTTGAAAATATTTTTCATTTCTGAAACTTTATGCGACTCAATGATTTTCACGAGAGAAGATAAAATGACTTCTTCAAAACAAAGGAAATATGAGTTGGGAGTTTCAAAGGATTTATTCAAAGTCCCGTTGCAATTATTTTTCAATATTGGAGTTATTTGAGTTTTATTCAAATTATTTTCTCCAAAAACAAAATATACAGAAAATAGGGTAACATGATTCCCTACATCAGAAAATTGGAGAGAAATAAATTTGAAATCATTTTGGTATTTTTAAAATGATTTTTATTGGATTTTATCAAGGCAGCAGCACTGTTTGATTTATTAAAATTTGTGTGGATTTTATTTGACTTTACAAAAATGTTCACGCTGTTGGAAATCTTTTTCTGAAAATTTTGATATATTATATGCCTATATAACATTTTTATTTATTTCGTTTTTATTTTGTCTGAGAAATGTTTTATAAAAAAAAACTTCGCCCGTGAACTGGGCCGGCCCAGCCGAAGCCAGGCCAAGGCCCAGCTCCGCGCACCGCCATCGTCCCCGTCGCCGAGCAGGACTCCGGCCGGAGTCCGAGCCGCGCCCGCCGCCGCCTTGCCCCTTCCCCACGCCTCCCAAGGCCACCCCTCCTCCTTAAATACCGGGCCACCCCGGCCCTCTCTCTCTCCTCCTCCCCGCCGCAACCGCCACCCTCGCCGGAGCCCGCCCCGACGAGATCCGCCGCCGCCGCCGCGCTTCGTCTCGTCGCCGGGGACCGCCGACGACGCCGCCATCCCCTCGCC
The DNA here is from genome assembly GCF_018294505.1 of Triticum aestivum. Lineage (NCBI taxonomy): Eukaryota > Viridiplantae > Streptophyta > Magnoliopsida > Poales > Poaceae > Triticum > Triticum aestivum. The sequence goes on along the minus strand of NC_057799.1, from coordinate 381,452,847 downwards.
CGCGCCGCCCACTGGCTGCCGCCGCCGCCGCAGTCCGCCGCCACCGCGTAGCGCCGCCGCCCGTCGCCGGACTCACCGGAGCCGCCGCCCGCTGTTCGCCGTCCCGCCGGCGGTTTTCTCCGCCTAAACCACCAAGCCGGCCGAACCGGTATAACCCCGATCCGGTTTTTTTTTACACTTCGGTTTTTCTTTTTAGTCCGGTTTAGTTTTTTTTGTTAGATCTATTCAATGAACATTCTCTGTTTAGATCCTAGTTAACGAACGTTCACTATTTAGTTTTTTCTTTTTCTGTTATTTTCAGCCAGGGACCCGTCTGTGAATATTTTATTTACAGATTAGCCCATAATCTTCAAACGTCTATAACTTTTTACTCGTTTGTCCAAATCCAACGAAACCAACGCCCACGTCTTCATTATGATCTCCTATATCCAGTAAAACAACTTAAACATGTTTTTGAAAGTTTTAAAATTTGAATTCAAACAGATTTGTATTCAAACTTCTTTTGTTCATAACTTAAGTTCCGTAACTTCGTTTGAGTTGATTCTTTTTGCAAATCGAAGCTCTTGACCTAAACTTTCTGATAAGGCCAAATTCACATAATTTTGGTACTGTTAGAAATTGTTTTATGTTGCAAGAGTTATTTGCTAGGTTTTGATGTTTCCCGAATCGTCTTCTTCGTTCTTTCTGATCTTTCGAGTGATTGCTTATGTATGGTTACTATTGCTTGCTTGCGATAGATTGACCGGAGTGTGACGAGTAGATCTATCAAGAGTTTTGAGTGCGAATCATCCTCATCATCATTGCAGGCAAGTTCACACTTTGATCATACCCCGTTCATACCCAGTTTTTATTGCATTAGATCTATTTCCTCAAACACTTGCATGATTAGGATCTAATTAAACTGTGGGTATTGGGAAGTAGTTGAGGTAGTACCTATTACCTGTTTTTCCTATCAAACCCTTGGGAGTTACTTCTACGTTGCTTTTATTATGGCCGTGCTATGCTCGTAGACGTGGATTGGTTTTGAGAGATCTTCATGACAGATGTGAGATTGTTATTAATGGTTTAACTAAGGTGGCAACTAAAACTCACATCTGGGTGGATTGAGGCACCTGGAGAACCCAGTGTTGTCTGTATGTATAAGGACCGCCACCCAGGCCCAAAGGGATCAAAAGATTATTCATGCTAGAAACTTCCGTGTGCAGCCACAAGCTATTATGGGCTCTAGCATAGCTGAGTAGGTTACAGGATCTCTTGAAGAGGTGGACTAGCAGATGTAGGGGAAAGTAGGTGTACCGGTCCATCCAGAGTAAAGAGTGATTGTTTCTGAAAGACTGTGTCTCGGTCATCCGTTTCTCAAACATCATGTAGTGCGAGAATCAAGCGGAGGCGATTGAGTCTTGTGGGGAAAAGTGCGCAAACCTCTGCAGAGTGTACAAACTAATCATGGTTAGCCGTGTCCCCGGTTCTGGACATCTTGAGTATCTAGTTCTTGGATTATCCCGTTGATCTCATCATGTTACTTTTAATTAATATTGTTGGGTTAATGATGATACTTAATTGGGATTGAGATGCTGTCAACCATCTCAATGTTTCACAACCACCATGATAGTTAAATAAAATTTATTCCTTTGCAGTAGGGAAAAATTGGCTTTTCGCAAAAACATTATAACCATAGAGCTTTTCCACTAGCCATATATGCATGTAGTGATAGCCTTTGTTCATCATTTCTCTATGGTGTGAATTTGCCAGCATATTCCATGTGTTGACCCGTTTTCGGGCTGCAACGTTTCATGTTGCAGGATATCTTACGACGAGTAAGTGATACGTTAGGGTTACGATTTCTATACTCAACTTTGCCGTTGGTGTTGATGGGAATCCACAACCTTGTTACTTCCGCTATTTTGGATTGAGGTAATAGTATTTACGTTACTTTATACATGTGATTTACCTCTGTTATAAATCCTCAAGTACTGTGTGTGTCAGCATACCGATCCAGGGATGACACTTAAGCACAGAGACTTGATCCATTCTGGTCGGGTCGCTACAAGATGGTATCAGAGCACATGTTGGCTGTAGGACGTGACCCTAGAAACTGGCAAGCCCATAGGAAGGATTTTCCCTAAAACTTTCCTTTTCAAAAAGATCTTTACCTCTCTTCTCTTCTGAGCTTATTCAAATATTCCCTTTTAGTGAGACCATACCCCTTTCCCCTTTTGACCACACGAAGATTCGACTGATGAGACCACTCCAAGAAGGACAAGATATCGGACAACCAAGACCATTTGGAATAAAGAGGATTTTACCATGCATTATGATAATGGAAACTACAACGGTTGAAGACTCCGAAGACTGGGAGAATTTGAAGGCTCTAAAGAATTGCCAGATGTGTATGACCTAGGAAGGTTACCCTTATGGAACTTGGCGGACTATGGAAGCTGTCAATACTCGAGAGCAAGGTGTATCGGAAAAAGACCGAAACATGGAGAGTTAGAAACTCAAAGTTTTGTCAAGGAAACCCTAAGGCAGGAGATATCAACTATGGAATGATAGCTCATGGTAATGACAAGAGCAGAAACACGGATACCCATGAGGTTATCGCCCGCTTATCATATTGTCACCGTGTTGAATTAAGTATGCATATGCATGGAAGGATTGGATGAGAGAAGGCTGATGGAGCACCTATCAGCAAGATGAAGTTTTAACTTTAGACCGGTGTATCACCAGGATCTGGAGCATTACATCAGGAAATTTAAAGATGAACCTTCAGGAAGCAGTATTTTGACAAGAAGTGTTTCGTGAAGAACTCATGACCCAGAAGCTGAAAGTAGCCAAGCTAAAGGAGCAAAACCTTGAGACATCAAAGATTCGTCAGGAACTGAAGGATAGTAGGATCATGGTTCATGTCAAGGATGTTGAGACCCAGAAGTTTGGAACGCAACTCCAGAAATATTAAAGGACGTCACGAGAGACTTCGCGTCAACAGAGATGGTTTGGCAAAAGAACTTGAGAAGGACAAGCATGATTGTAAGAAGCCATCGGAGACATTAACAAGACTTGAAGAGTTTGGTGACATTGAAGATTTGTTGACCTTTAGAAGACCAAACCCCTGTTATACCTACGTTAGATGCGACGTTTGTGAGCTGTCATTTGTTTGTTGTTTTCCGACAGCCACAATAAAAATCTGTCTTTTCAAAACTATTGTTTGTATTGTGTGCATCCCTCTCGACCTCTCTTATCTCACCCCAAACCCTTGGACCCAATAGAGGATGAATGGAGATGAGCTTGTATTTTCTGGACCGATGAGTCAATTGGACGGACCGATGGATTCAGAACATGGAGGATCACATGAAGAATAACCCTATAGTCGGAAAGGATATGACCTGGCATGCTCTTCAATGTTTTGAAAGAGGTGCTGCTACTTGGTGGAGGATGTACCAAACCATCAATGGATGGAAGGAGTAACCACTTGGAAAGAATTTAAGTGGACTCTACAAAGATCTCGTCTTGTGTCCCAGAAATTGAAGCCTTATGGAAAGGATATGAAGAAACCTTGTGCATACAAGCCTTGTGGAGAAATAGGACACAACCATAAGGAACACAAGGATGAATGCCCTAATTGTGAAGGAAGTCACCCAGCTGAAGAATGCCCAACTAGGCAGATCACTTGTTTCTTGTGTGAAGGGACTACCCACTACCCTGCTCAGTGTCACATCTACCCCGTGGTACAAAGGACAGTCCAGCAGAAGAAAGAAGCAATGAAAAGAGCCCTCATGGAAATTTTAGAGGAATCTGTGATGAAGGAAGAGGTGGAGGACACACCCAAAGAAGAACCAATTAAACCCTGCACCAAGTCATGCTATTCATGTGGAGAAGAAGGACACATCTCCCAAAATTGTCTGAATGGGGATTTAGTAGAATTCCCGACAGAGGAAGTAGAGTATGACCCACAGGAAATAGAAGCCCTGATTGGAACGGAAAAGTCCAGGAAGAGAAATAGATTGGATGCCAGGAACAACCCAATTTCTACAAAGAGAGACCTGAGTCATATCACATGTTTCAAGTGCAAAAATTCAGGACACTACCACAATGATTGCCCAAAAGGAAAGATGAGGACCCCAGGAGGCTATATAATCACAAGGAAACCCCGAGATATGTCAGAAGTAATATGTTTCCGTTGTGATGAAGCAGGGCACTTTGCCAGAGAATGCCCCAAGGAGACGGAGACTTGAGACAAATAGTTGAGTGCAACGAGAAGTATAGTAGTAGTAGTGTGGACATTTCTTTTATTAGTGAGGTGTCGGATTGAGGCATGTAATGGAATGAAGGAGATTGTAATATTTGAGAATCAATAAAGTTAGCATCATTGGTATTGGTTTGGATTTTAAGAGTTGTTACTCTATGAAGAAATTTTTGACCATTTTCGAGGATATGAGAAATATGGTCTATGGAAGATTGTGCATTTTAAAGGTGGTAGTACCCCGTGAGGAAACTTGACCCTTGGAAAAAGGTAATGATATTCCACGAAGTGGATTTCGAACAAAATAAGTATGAGTTTTATTTGATATGTTGGATACCCCAAGAATATGAGGGTATGGAGTATTATTGGATGTAAAGGAGGTAGTCTATGAAATTGGAGATGGAGCATGTCCTCGTGTGTTCCCTCTGCGAGGAGTTAAACTATTTGGAGTTAAGGGAAAGTTAGCCCCGAGATTTGTAGGACCATACCGAGTTTTGGAACGTATGGGAGAAGTGGCCAACAAGTTGGAGTCACCCAAAGGACTGTCATGAGTTCATGATGTGTTTCACCTTTCCCAGTTGAAGAAGTGCCATGCAGAGATGGCCAATATTCCCCAGTAAGGACGCTTGACCCTGGAAAAGATAATGATGTTCCATGAAGTGGAGTATGGATTTCATAAGTATAAGTTTTATCTCGGTATGTGGGATATCCCATGAGGATGAAGAGTACTATTGGATATAAAGGAGGTATGATGTTGGAAATATGTACCAATGGAAATTCCATGATGAGTCTGAGTAATCATGTCCTAGTGGTGCCAATAGAAGGAAGGAAGACAGTACAATTGGATGGATTTAAGAATACCAGGAAGTTGGATGTTGGATTAAGGATCAGTTACCCGACGATAAGTTCAAGGAACTACAAGTGATGAGATGGGCCATAACCCGCAGGCCCAGGACTTGCCAAGAAGCAAGCACACTCTTGTTAAAGGGAAGACCCTGGAAGAAGTTACGATTTTATCGACAGACGATCTTATAGGAGTTACGCAAAACCTGAGAATTTTGAAGGAACGATAGATGTTTGTTTGGCTTGCAGAATCCATGGATTTATTCGAACTTGGTTCGTCGACAAGAGAAATTCTGCAATGCTTGCGAGGATGACCGAGTGTTAGAATGCGAGATTCGCTAAACCATATACAAGGTAATGATTTGGGTGCGGGATGGATTGATCACCATACCGACTTACTCTTATTATTCGCTTTGCTATACGGGATGGTAAATCTGAGTGACTTACCTATAGTAGAGAGCCGACGTTCAAACCTTGCTTGAAGCTTAGAATGGTATAAGAACATTTCCCTTGTACACGGCAGTTCTTGCCAATCGTAGGTTATACGGTGAGGATCAACCAGACCCATTTCCTGCAGGAGAAACCATAAATCGTTGACCACCATGAGATATTGATAGTTGTTTAGTTTTGGCGCCAGGCCCGTCAGCTAAGAAGACCGAGTCATGGAAGAACCTTACCAAGATGAAAGGACAGAAGAATTGAGGAAAAAGGTTATGCCACTACCGGAAGAGCCCAGAGAAGGAATTTTCCGAGAATCTGAGAAGACTGACACTGTCAAAGATGGATGGAGTATATGAGTTTTGATGGAACCGTAACCATGCTTTTAAGGGTGGTAGCACCCCAAACCCCTGAGATGATCGATGGATTTTGAGAAGACCCCCAAACCCTAACCTATTTCTTTCTAGCCTCTCCGAATCTCGAGGACGAGATTCATTTTAAGGGTGGTAGGTTTGTAACATCCCAAAATTCTAAATTTTGGAATGTTATAATAAATAGATAGATTTGATTGTTGTTGGATTGTTGTGTGATTGATTGACTGAAAGTGAGTGGAATTCGAAACTTTTGAAAGTTAAATGAGAGGGAATAAAAGGACTTTCCCAAACTTTCATTTTGGCTGTTATGATCTCCATGAATTCAAATTCTTTTCATCACAAAAACCCTGGAGAGAAGATGACATGACTTCTTCCATTTATTTAAATGACGAGGGGTGTTGAAAATATTTGAATTTTATTTGAAAATATTTTTCATTTCTGAAACTTTATGCGACTCAATGATTTTCACGAGAGAAGATAAAATGACTTCTTCAAAACAAAGGAAATATGAGTTGGGAGTTTCAAAGGATTTATTCAAAGTCCCGTTGCAATTATTTTTCAATATTGGAGTTATTTGAGTTTTATTCAAATTATTTTCTCCAAAAACAAAATATACAGAAAATAGGGTAACATGATTCCCTACATCAGAAAATGGGAGAGAAATAAATTTGAAACCATTTTGGTATTTTTAAAATGATTTTTATTGGATTTTATTAAGGCAGCAGCACTGTTGATTTATTAAATTTGTGTGGATTTTATTTGACTTTACAAAAATGTTCACGCTGTTGGAAATCTTTTTTTGAAAATTTTGATATATTATATGCCTATATAACATTTTTATTTATTTCGTTTTTATTTTGTTTGAGAAATGTTTTATAAAAAAAAACTTCGCCCGCGAACTGGGCCGGCCCAGCCGAAGCCAGGCCAAGGCCCAGCTCCGCGCACCGCCATCGTCCCCGTCGCCGAGCAGGACTCCGGCCGGAGTCCGAGCCGCGCCCGCCGCCGCCTTGCCCCTTCCCCACGCCTCCCAAGGCCACCCCTCCTCCTTAAATACCGGGCCACCCCGGCCCTCTCTCTCTCCTCCTCCCCGCCGCAACCGCCGCCCTCGCCGGAGCCCGCCCCGACGAGATCCGCCGCCGCCGCCGCGCTTCGTCTCGTCGCCGGGGACCGCCGACGCCGCCGCCATCCCCTCGCCCGCGCCGCCCACTGGCTGCCGCCGCCGCCGCAGTCCGCCGCCACCGCGTAGCGCCGCCGCCCGTCGCCGGACTCACCGGAGCCGCCGCCCGCTGTTCGCCGTCCCGCCGGCGGTTTTCTCCGCCTAAACCACCAAGCCGGCCGAACCGGTATAACCCCGATCCGGTTTTTTTTTACTCTTCGGTTTTTCTTTTTAGTTCGGTTTAGTTTTTTTGTTAGATCTATTCAATGAACATTCTCTGTTTAGATCCTAGTTAACGAACGTTCACTATTTAGTTTTTTCTTTTTCTGTTATTTTCGGCCAGGGACCCGTCTGTGAATATTTTATTTACAGATTAGCCCCTAATCTTCAAACGTCTATAACTTTTTACTCGTTTGTCCAAATCCAACGAAACCAACGCCCACGTCTTCGTTATGATCTCCTCTATCCAGTAAAACAACTTAAACATGTTTTTGAAAGTTTTAAAATTTGAATTCAAACAGATTTGTATTCAAACTTCTTTTGTTCATAACTTAAGTTCCGTAACTCCGTTTGAGTTGATTCTTTTTGCAAATCGAAGCTCTTGACCTAAACTTTCTGATAAGGCCAAATTCACATAATTTTGGTACTGTTAGAAATTGTTTTATGTTGCAAGAGTTATTTGCTAGGTTTTGATGTTTCCCGAATCGTCTTCTTCGTTCTTTCTGATCTTTTGAGTGATTGCTTATGTATGGTTACTATTGCTTGCTTGCGATAGATTGACCGGAGTGTGACGAGTAGATCTATCAAGAGTTTTGAGTGCGAATCATCCTCATCATCATTGCAGGCTAGTTCACACTTTGATCATACCCCGTTCATACCCAGTTTTTATTGCATTAGATCTATTTCCTCAAACACTTGCATGATTAGGATCTAATTAAACTGTGGGTATTGGGAAGTAGTTGAGGTAGTACCTATTACCTGTTTTTCCTATCAAACCCTTGGGAGTTACTTCTACGTTGCTTTTATTATGGCCATGCTATGCTCGTAGACGTGGATTGGGTTTTGAGAGATCTTCATGACAGATGTGAGATTGTTATTAATGGTTTAACTAAGGTGGCAACTAAAACTCACATCTGGGTGGATTGAGGCACCTGGAGAACCCAGTGTTGTCTGTATGTATAAGGACCGCCACCCAGGCCCAAAGGGATCATAAGATTATTCATGCTAGAAACTTCCGTGTGCAGCCACAAGCTATTATGGGCTCTAGCATAGCTGAGTAGGTTACAGGATCTCTTGAAGAGGTGGACTAGCAGATGTAGGGGAAAGTAGGTGTACCGGTCCATCCAGAGTAAAGAGTGATTGTTTCTGAAAGACTGTGTCTCGGTCATCCGTTTCTCAAACATCATGCAGTGCGAGAATCAAGCGGAGGCGATCGAGTCTTGTGGGGAAAAGTGCGCAAACCTCTGCAGAGTGTACAAACTAATCATGATTAGCCGTGTCCCCGGTTATGGACATCTTGAGTATCTAGTTCTTGGATTATCCCGTTGATCTCATCATGTTACTTTAATTAATATTGTTGGGTTAATGATGATACTTAATTGGGATTGAGATGCTGTCAACCATCTCAATGTTTCACAACCACCATGATAGTTAAATAAAATTTATTCCTTTGAAGTAGGGAAAAATTGGCTTTTCGCAAAAACATTATAACCATAGAGCTTTTCCACCAGCCATATATGCATGTAGTGATAGCCTTTGTTCATCATTTCTCTATGGTGTGAATTTGCCAGCATATTCCATGTGCTGACCCGTTTTCGGGCTGCAACGTTTCATGTTGCAGGATATCTTACGACGAGTAAGTGATACGTTAGGGTTACGATTTCTACACTCAACTTTGCCGTTGGTGTTGATGGGAATCCACAACCTTGTTACTTCCGCTATTTTGGATTGAGGTAATAGTATTTACGTTACTTTATACATGTGATTTACCTCTGTTATAAATCCTCAAGTACTGTGTGTGTCAGCATACCGATCCAGGGATGACACTTAAGCACAGAGACTTGATCCATTCGGGTCGGGTCGCTACATCTGGCCCATAAAAAATCTCCATGGAGTTTCGTGGTGTTTGGAATCCGTTTGATATTGATTTCCTGCGATATAAAAAACAAGCAAAAAACAACAACTGGCACTGGGGCAATAGGTTAGTCCCAAAAAATGAGATAAAGTTGCTATAAAATGATTGTAAAACATCCAAGAATGATAAAATAACAGCATGAATACTTCATAAATTATAGATACATTGGAGACGTATCAGCATCCCCAAGTTTAATTCCTACTCGTCCTCGAGTAGGTAAATGATAAAAGAAATAATTTATGAAGTGTGAATGCTAGCAAAGTGCAAAAGTTTGATCAATGATAATTTCTATCACTTTTTCCACCATCATAACAGCAATTATTTCTCATAAAATTTCTCATGTTATAGTGGCAACCAATTCACATGTTAAGGTTCAAACAATGAACTCTCTTGAAACTCAACAACCTATGTTCTTAGTCACCAAGCAATTGCAATTCAACTTATTCAAAAGAGTTTAAGTAAGAGCTCCACATACTCAACCATCATATAGTCTTCTATGATTGCTAACACTCATCGCATATTCATGAGCAAAACGTTTCAACCGGACACATAGAAAGATAGGGGCTTATTGTTTTGCCTCCCAACGTATTCACCTCAAGGGTGATGTCAACAATAATAACTCATGCTACCCATATTCAACTGGACATATGTGCCTAGATCTTTCCTCAACACATGATGCTTGCCAAAAGAGAAATATAAAAAGGAATGGAGAGAATAACTTTGACTCTTTGCATAAAAATAAATACTGAAAAGTAAAAGATAGGCCCTTCGCAAAGGGAAGCAGAGGTTGCCATGCGCTTATTTGTTTGTATGCTCAATCCCTTAGTGCAAAATAACGTCACGTCATATTGCCCCTTATGATAGCAACCTTTATTATGCAGTCTGTCGCTTTTATTGCTTTGCCATCACAAGTTCGTACAACGCTCAATTCTCTCTTACACTAAATGATCTTACACTTTTAGAAGCAATTTTTATTGCCTTATTGCACCGATGACAACTTACTTGAAGGATCTTGCTCAATCCTTACGTAGGTATGGTGGACTCTTGAAGATAAGATTTGGGTTTAAGGGTTTTTGGATGCACAAGTAGTATCTCTACTTGGTGCGGAATTTTTGGCTAGCAAAGATGGGGGGGGGGGGAAGCACCACATGTTGAAGGATCTATGACAATATGACTTCTATGTGAATATGAGCAAACATAAATCACTACGTTGTCTTCCTTGTCCAACATCAACAATTTTGGCATATAATATTTTGATGGGGGCTCACAATCAGAAACGATTTCTAGGATAGTGTATTTGCATGTGAAAGTTCTCTTCCTTATACTAATTATTTGTGAATTGCTTGTATGACCAATATTGTGATTGTCAAGCCTCAAAAGATTTCACTTTCTAAACCCAATGTGAAGCTACCACTAGGCATGATATAATTTCAACTTTATGACATTCAATTTATTCAACAATTTACTCATAGGATATAAGTGAAGCACAAGAGTAAATGACAAACTACTCCAAAAAGATATAAGTGAAGATCATGCGAGTAGTTAAGTAAATAGATAGCTATGTGATGACTCTCTCTTATTTAAAAACTTTCAGATCTAAGTATTTTATTAAAACAACAAGCACGATGAAAATAAAATTACATTTCAAGGATAGTACAACTCATGTGAAGAAGCAAAAACTTAGGCTGAACCGATACTAACCGATAATTGTTGAAGGAAAAAGGTGGGATGCCTACCGGGGCATCCCCAAGCTTAGATGCTTTAGACTTCTTGAAATATTATCTTGGGATGACTTTGGAATCCCCAATATTGAGCTTTTGTGTCTCCTTAATTTCTCTCATATCACAGTTTTCCTAAATCTCAAATGCTTCATCCACACAAAACTCAAAAAGAACTCGTGAGATAAGTTAGTATAAATCAATGCAAAAACCTTATCATTCTCTACTGTAGCAAATCACTAAAATTATTATTCAAAATTTCATACTAAATGCCTCTGCATATTTAATACTCCTATCCTCAAATAGATTCATTAAACAAGCAAGCATATGCAAACAATGCAAACATAACAGCAATCTGCCTAAACAGTACAGTCTGTAAAGAATGCAAGAGTATCAATACTTATTCAACTCCAAAAATTATGAAATTCTACCAAACTATAGAAAATTCATCAGAACTCATTATGCAAAAAAATTCAACATTTTATCACATTCTGACTTTCCTCAGGAATTTTTGCAACATCTATAAACTTTCTGTTTTCAAACAGCAACATGTAAACTTGCAAGATAAGCATGGCAAAGGCTATCAATGCCACTTTTATTGAAACAAAAGATGCAAAACATAATTATAAATAATAGAAAGAAAATACTAACAAAATAAATTGATGCTCCAAGTAAAACTCATATCATGTGACGAATGAAAACATAGCTCCAAGTGAGGTTACCGATAATGTTGAAGACGAAAGAGGGGATGCCTTCCGGGGCATCCCCAAGCTTAGTTGCTTGGATCTTCCTTGAATATTACAATGGTGTGCCTTGGGCATCCCCAAGCTTAGGTTCTTGTCACTCCTTATTCTCCTCATATCGATATCTCACCCAAAACTTGAAAGCTTGAATCACACAAAACTTAACGGAACTTTGTGAGATAGGTTAGTATGATAAAGAGCAAACCATTTCACTTTGGTACTGTCAAATAAAATATTCATAATTTTTTCCACACAATGTCTACTGTATCATATCATTTCCACAATTTATATTGAGCAATATAAGCCATAGAAACTAGAAAACAAGCAAACTATGCATTGAAAACAGAATCTGTCAAAAACAGAACAGTCTGTAATGATCTGGATAACTACCATACTTATGCTACTCCAAAAATTATGAAACAATTATGAGCACGTGAGAAATTTGTATATTAAACTTCTCAAAAAAGAATCAACACAATATCACTCTTCTGTTAAAAATGAGACCTATTTTCGTGAGCGCAAAAGTTTCTGTTTTTCAGCAGGGTCAAGCCAACTATCACCCAACATGATCCCAAAGGCTTTACTTGGCAATTTATTGAAACAAAAGCTATAAAACATGATCAATACAGTAGCATAATCATGTGAACACAACAAAATAGTAAGTAAAAGTGTTGGGTTGCATCCCAACAAGCGCTTTTCTTTAATGCCTTTTAAGCTATGCATGATGATTTCAATGATGCTCACATAAAAGATAAGAATTGAAACACAAAGAGAACATCATGCATCATAAGTTCCTATCTCATAATAATTTCAGTGGCATCATGAATAGATTCATCGATATAACCATTACATAAAGAATTCTTTTCATGATCCACAAGCATAGAAAATTCATTACTCTCTATGGCATACATGTCATCATAATAATCATCATAGAAAGCAACTTTATTGCCATAGTCAATTGAAACCTCTTCCCAAATAGTGGATGTATCACTAAATAAAGTGATGACCTCTCCAAATCCACTTTAATCAATATTGTAATAAGACTCAACACCCTTCAAAATAGTGGGATCACTACTACCTAGAGTTGACACTCTTCCAAACCCACTTTTATCAATGTAATCATCATAAATAGGAGGCATGCTATCATCAAAACAAGTTTGATCATTCAAAGTAGGGGGGCTAAAAAGATCATCTTCATCAAACATAGCCTCCCCAAGCTTGGGACAAACGTTAGTTGCAGCAAATAAATTCTCAAACATGTCATTCTCATCAAACATAGCATACCCAAGCTTGTGGCTTGGCATATCATAAGCATAATCATTCTCATCATTAATAGTATGAATGGCACCAACGGTATAACAATTGCTATCATCATAATTTCCCATGTTGCTGCCAAAAAGATTTCCAATATTATAAGAAGTATCATTATCTTCCCAATCATAATCATCACAACAAGCAATAGGCATAACAAAATCATCATCAAGTGTATTATCTTCCACAATTATTTTTGATTCATTTTCATGAGGCACAACAATAATAGGAGCAACATTATTTGGGAGAGATACCTTTTTACCTCTCTTATTTCTTCTTTTCTTCTTCTTCACCACATCATGTGTGGGTTTAATTAATCTTTTCAAGCTTCTTATTGATGAGATTGGTTGGATAGGAAGCTCCTCCTCGTTACCTGATTCATCATAATAAACACTAGGAGGGTTTTGGGAAATATTTTCCCTTTCATTAGTACTCTCTTCATATTCTATTTGTTTTCTTGACTTTATATAGTTGGCAATATATGGATTCTCGATGCAATTCACTGCACAAAACATATAAATTTCCTCTAGATCAAAATCAAGAAATCTCTCGAGATTAAATTCTGGAATACCCTTAGTTATACGTTTCATTTCTTCATACCCCAAAAGAAGACTAAGCTCTTTATGATGCTCAAGGGTAATCAAGTTATCACAATGTTTGGACACGAATTGATCATGAAAAAATTTGCATTGGAGATTTAAATGACCACATTCATTGCAAAGTTCACAAGGATGGCGAAAAAAATTAAATCCTTCAGCACAATCATCTAGCCTCTCTTGCAACTTCCTCGTTTCTAAATATTTATGCTTCTTGCACAATCTATCTTCCCTTATTGGTGTGCAAAGGCACTTCCAATTCACTCCGCAAAAAGTGACATGCTTATAAGAAACATTTCTGTCATGACTAGTGCAATCATCATTAGCATTTTGGATATTCAAAGAATTCACACTAACAACATTGCAATAATGCTCATCATTCAAATATTTTGTGCCAAACATTTTATTGACTTCTTCTTCTAGCAATGGAGCACAATTTTTCGATCCATCATTTTCAAGAAAGATATTATAAAGATGATCAATAATATGATGCAACCTCAATTCCATTTTTTGTAGTTTTCTTTTTATAGACCAAACTAGTGATAAAAAAGAAACTAAAAGATTCAATTCCAAGATCTAAATATATACCTTAAAGCACTCACCTCCCCAGCAACGGCGCCAGAAAAGAGTTGATGTCTACTACGCAACTTTATTCTTGTAGACACGTGTTGGGCCTCCAAGCGCAGAGTTTTGTAGGACAGTAGCAATTTTCCCTCAAGTGGATGACCTAAGGTTTATCAATCCATGAGAGGTGTAGGATGAAGGTGGTCTCTCTCAAACGACCCTGCAACCAAATACAAGAAATCTATTGTGTCCCCAACACACCCAATACAATGGCAAATTGTATAGGTGCACTAGTTCGGCGAAGAGATGGTGATAAAAGTGTAATATTGATTGTAGAAATATATTTTTATAATCTGAATAAATAAAAACAGCAAGGTAGCAATTAGTAAAGGGGCACAAAAACGGTATTGCAATGCTTGATGACCTAAAGTTTATCAATCCGCGAGAGGTGTAGGATGAAGGTGGTCTCTCTCAAACGACCCTACAACCAAATACAAGAAATCTCTTGTGTCCCCAACACACCCAATACAATGGCAAATTGTATAGGTGCACTAGTTCGGCGAAGAGATGGTGATAAAAGTGTAATATTGATTGTAGAAATATTTTTTAATCTGAATAAATAAAAATAGCAAGGTAGCAATTAGTAAACGGGCACAAAAACGGTGTTGCAATGCTTAAAAATGAGGCCTAGGGTCCGTACTTTCGCTAGTGCAAACTCTCAACAATGCTAACATAGTTGGATCATATGATTATCCCTCAAAGTGTAATAAAGAATCACTCCCAAGTTCCTATTAGCGGAGAACAAAAGATAGAAATTTTTTGTAGGGTACGAAACCAACTCAAAGCTATTCTTTCCGTTCGATCTGTCCTAGAGTTTGTACTAGAATAACGCAAGCTATTCTTTCCGATCGATCTAATCAAGAGTTAGTACTAAGATAACACCAAAGCAAATTCATATTCATAATACTCAATCCACACAAAGAAGTACAAAGAGACCCCAAAGTTTCTGTCGGAGAAAAACGTGAATCAACCCCTATGCATAGATTACCCCAATATCACCGCGGGAATCCACGAG
The DNA here is from genome assembly GCF_018294505.1 of Triticum aestivum. Taxonomy (NCBI): domain Eukaryota; kingdom Viridiplantae; phylum Streptophyta; class Magnoliopsida; order Poales; family Poaceae; genus Triticum; species Triticum aestivum. Next base: position 381,437,655 of record NC_057799.1, on the reverse strand, counting down.
TTGAATGCCATAACATATATCAAGTGAATCGATAAGATACCCCAATTGTCACCTCAAGTATTCATACCGCAAGACATATATCATGTGTTCTCATCTCTGAATATTCAATCCGACAAGACAAAACTTCAAAGGTAAAGATTCAATTCATCATAACAAGAGTATAGAGGGTAGAAACATCATATGATCCGACTATATTAACAAAGCCCATGCTAGAAATCACGAGAGAGAGAGAGAGAGATTAAACACATAGCTACTAGTACAAACCCTCAACCCCGAGGGTGGACTACTCCCTCCTCATCGTGGTGGCCTCCGGGATGATGAAGATGGCCACTCAAGATGATTCCCCCCTCCGGCAGGGTGCCGGAACGGATCTAGATTGGTTTTCGGTGGCTACAGAGCCTTGCGGTTGCGGAACTTCTGATCTAGGTTAACCACGAAGGGTTTCGGAATATTTGGGAATTTATAGTGCAAAGAGGGGGTGCGGGAGGCCACCGAGGTGGGCACAACCCACCTGGGCACGCCAGGGGGGCCTGGCGCGCCCTGGTGGGTTGTGCCCCCTCCGGGCACCCCCAGGTGCTTCTTTGGCCCATCGAGAGTCTTCTGGCCCATGAAAAAATCTCCGTGGAGTTTCGCGGTGTTTGGACTCCGTTTGATATTGATTTCCTGCGATGTAAAAAACAAGCAAAAGACAGCAACTGGCACTGGGCAGTGGGTCAATAGGTTAGTCCCAAAAAATGATATAAAGTTGCTATAAAATGATTGTAAAATATCCAAGAATGATAAAATAATAGCATGAATACTTCATAAATTATAGATACGTCAGAGATGTATCAGGGGTTGCTTTTGCGTCGACCATGGAGCGACGTCTGGATGAAATTTTATTGCCACGCAAGGCCCGTCTCTTTTGCTCTACATGTTCAGTACCATTGTGTATAATAACTGGCATGCATAGGAAGAAAACATAGTGAGATTATGTAAGGAGTGCATGCACAAAGCTAGAGTGATGGTAGAAAACTATGGATAAACCCAAAACCAATGATAGAAGGTAGATAATAGCTTCAGTTAAAAAATGCAGATGATGGCTCCTTTAATGTTTGTTTCCACCCAACATGAAACTCATAGTAGACACCCGAGATTAACCAGATAGTATTGATTGCTGCCCCAATATGTACCCCACAACTATTTAAAAACTCAAGTTCGAGCATTAGTCTGGACCTGACTCGGAGTGTAATCAGTGAACAGGACGATAAAGTAGCATGTCATCATATTAAGCGATCCATAACGACAGGAGACACGAAAGAGTGTGACCTCTCTTGCGGACCCGTGTGGTCCTCAAGGTCATCTGCTCAGTTGATGATGGTAATGCAGTTGTCGTGGCTGCTGGCAGCGGGGAAGAAGATCTGAGGCGGCGAAAGACAGTCTGGAGGGCGGATCCCTGCTGTGGTGAACCCGTCCGTTGTTGGAGCAGCTGAGCTAGGGTGTACCACAACGCAGCAGGAGCGGGACAAACCACACAAGGTTTTCTTTGACACATATCTGTAACAGAAGTAATTTTGTAAGGGATTGTTTGAATTGGAGGATTCTAACAATGCAGGGATAGGAAATACACAGGAATAGGATAGGAATGCACGTGCAAAACAGAGAATTTAAAGACACAGGATTTCTGCCAATCTAGGTATTTGGTTCATAAGAATTGGAAGATCATAGGATGCAAAGAAGCATGGTGAGATTAAGTCAAACCACAAGAAAATGTACGGTTATAATGCTATTATGCTACTATCCCTTAGTCTTGTGCTTCATGAATAGGAATTTGAAAAGGAGGACAAGTGGATATTAAAATTCCTATGGTTTTTCTTTCAAGGAGACACTAAAGGAACAAATCCTACAGATTTCCTTTGCTCCATTCCTTTGTACCAAATGCATGAATAGTAGTACCATAGGAAACTTTCCAATTCCTATGTTTTTCCTTCACTTTTCCTTTGAAGCACTAGCGATTCTAGTCGGCAGGCTTGAACAAGGAAAAGCCTACACTAAAAAATTGTTTTTGTGCTACCTCTACTACTTTGGACCCAGGCCACTACCCTACTAGCTCAACTCCCAGGCCCATCTACAAATGCACAGCTCAAACACACAGAAATTAATAACGATGGCGTTCAAGAGAGTCCATCACAGATAGCTAAGTTGCCTGGTACCTCACTGCTTGTCATATAGTAGGAGAAACTAATCGTATTTCACGTTACTATGTGTGCTCAGTGGACAATTATATAACATGTAGAGTAAAAAAGCGATGCAACAAGTATACAACCTCTTTGGCGAAGCCATGTCAATCTCAGCATGATTGGGTTGGTCGATGAGGATGCTCCGGCTAATTTGGCTGTCGGAGGAGGGGAAGAAGATCTTAGGCGTCTGGAGATGGAGCCGGGGGTACTGCTCTGCTGTGATGGAGGGTTTCGTCGTTGAAGCAGCTTCGGTGAGTTGTACGACAGCGAGGCTGAAGCAGGACAAGAGAGACAACATGAACCTGAGTGGAATTATAATAGCATCTCCAATAGATGATGTAAAATACATAACCACAAAGTGCTAGATGTAAAACACATCAACCGCTCATATATGAACTTAACTGTCAAAACTGAATTTAACTGTCAAAACTGAATTTTACTGTCGAAACTAAATTTTGCTGTCGAAACTGAATTTTATTGTCGAAACTGAACGCATAGTAGCAGAAAAGCAGTAGCAGCAGCACACGTGAGAGAGTCGGGGCAGCTAGTCGTGTAGCAGCGTCTCGGGTAGCAGCTGCAGGGGCTCGAGCGAGAGTAGGATCTGCTGCTTGTGCAGCAGCAGTGCGAGCCAGAGTAGAGCAGCAGCGCAAGCAAGAGCAAGAGCGAGAGCAGCAGCGCGAGCAAGGGCATGAGCAGAGCAGGCAGGGGACCGAGAGCTAGAGCAGAGCAGCAGCGTGAGCAAGAGCCAATGCAGTAGCAACTCCTACTGATGTGGACGTCGCCGTCGAGGGAGCAACACCGCCGTAGATGGAGCCGCACCATGTCGGCTCGGTACCGAGCACTGGCAGCACTGTGAGATCGAATCAAGAAGAAAATGCGGCGATTAGTGTAGAACCTCTTTGGTGGCGCCGATTAGGCCTCAGCTTCATCCGAGGATCGGTGATGATGCTGCTCTTTCGGTGGTGCGGGTGAAGACGGCGGTGTGGGAATGGAGGTGGCGCGAAAGACAAAGGGAACGTTGGGCAACTCCTTGGGGGTGGAGGACGGGGTGGCTGAACCGGCGAAGTGACAAGATCGATGACGGATCCTCATCCGGTGCGGTGGATGAGGGACGTCGAGGTGTTGCTGTGGATGACGTCGTCGGGGAAGAGGCTCCAGCTGGGTGGGAGGACGGAGGAGGGTGTGGGCCTTCGTGGGTTTTCGCGGCCTCGGTGTACGAATGGGGGGACGGAGGGGATGGGAGGGGAACCATGACTTAGGGACGTGCTTGTCCGAAATGTGGGATAAGTTACAAAAGTAGCCCCACCGATTTGAACTAGGTGGTTCTTTCCGTTCAGGGGTATCATGGGAATTTCGCGTGTCAGGATTTGGCAGGAGGTGGGAGTTTCCGCGCGCGTTGTAATTTTGGGATAGCAAGGCGCGGGTTGAGATGGAGGGAGTTTTCGGAGCACAACGAGACAAAGAGATATCTTAAAATTTCAGGGTAACAAGGCGCGGGTTGAAGAGGCGGGAGTTTCGTAGTATGATAGACAGAGATGCTAGCTTGAAATATCGGCATAACACGGCGCAGCTTGAAATTTCGGGAGAACAAGTTTAACGTGTACAAAAAATAAGACAATTCGCACCTCACTAGAGAGAGCCATGTCTCGTTTTACTATATTACTAGAAATGCAATCAAATACAACAACAAAAACTAAAAAAATCTAGACAACAAACTTAATGTGTACAGTACCAAATCAATTTGCACTTCCCTCAACAATAAAAAACTAATTCATGTTGTCTAGTATATGGACTAAATTTGAGTATATTTTCCCTGTTTGAATGGGATTGTACTCGGGTTAGTTATAAAACCATCTAAATATTATCTTCACAACACATGTCATGAATATAGGAGTAGTAAATTCCCATATAAATATGAACTACATGTACATACGATCTCGAATTCAAATATATGTATCAAATTTATGTTGAATTCAAATCATAGTACATGTATGCTCTAGCTAGATGTTCGGAATCTAAACCATGTATGATACTACATACAATGTGTTTAACACGCACAACACACACACACACACACCATTTAGACTAGTAAGGTACACGTGCATTGCACACATGAGATTTGGCAACCAAATTATGAATAAATATCACATTATAGCATGTAAGCTTTGAGTCATATATTCCTAATGTAGATGTTCGTTTAATTCTTATAGTTCATCTCATTCAAAATCAATTAGTTTTTTATTAAAAAGCTAATCTATTTTAAGATTCATGGAATTGTGCGTTGTAAAGCATAAAGTAAAAACAAATAATGGCAATTCATCTAGATTTTTTTTGGCAATTATGATACGGAAGATTCTAGAACGAAGGAGAAGTGCTTGTGTTTTGAGGTCTGTGCATTATGCTTAAGTTCAACCATGGAGTCTTCTAGATTGTACATGTGGCAAAATCTGGTGGAATGCAGATGATATCCAACGTCCAGTAGTGCTCAGATTTGCCATCTCTGCACCGTCGGAATTGCTTCGTCCAACGATCATCTTTCAAAGTTATTCGCACACTATATAGGGGTATAGTTATGTGATGCGAAAGCCACCCATCATCTCCAATTTGAATAGTGTGTCCATGCATGGATGCAATGTGGCCAAATGATGCCTTCCATCGGTATCTCAAATTCAAATCAGTCTGACCTTGTTCAATGTATATACAGTATATAGCATGCTCGTTTCCAAATCACACCACGCATATCTCAGTTATATTCATGCATGCATGGGTTTCAAACATCATGATCTCTTATTCAAATATTTGAATTCAACTTTACATTGATTATGACCTCACCTAGTCTTTTACACCCACACAGTCGTCTTCTCTTTATAATTGTACCACTAACTTTCTCTCGTGCATGCATGCACACACACTACAACTCGGCATTATCCATCACACACATGCAATCTTTTTCTTCAGGTCGGTCTCCCATGCATGTGCACACACACACCTCCCCCTCTTCATCACTTTGGGAATTCTTTATCTCTCACATGCATGCGCAACGATCGGTGTTCCTCTATGTGTGTGTATATATAGCTAGGTCTTTCCTAGTTTTCCACACAAACCGATCGATCTATATATCTAGTCAGGTCTCACCCTCTTTCCCACGTACACATCGATCAATCTATACCTCTCTATATAGGATTACATAGCTGATGCACCCACATTATCTATACATCGTCCCCCTCTCATCATCCACGCCTTCCACTTCATCTCTCATACGTGTGTATAGTGGCGAAGGCTGGGGGCAGCAAGGGCCCTGGACCCCCCTAATATCACTATATACTGAGGCTAATATGAATGTGATCAGTAGATCAATTACTGGTAAAATGTTTTAAGTTGATGAATTGGCCCTCCCCATAAAGGATTAGCAATGCTTGCCCCCTAGCTCATTTATTTTTCATGGCTCCGCCACTACGCGCAACCGCGCACGTTCTCGCCCCTCTCTTTAAATATCGATCTCGCACTTGTGGACTCCTTCATAGTATCCCTCCACCTGGCCCCTCGCACCATTTTCCAGCACTCGCCCCCATATCCCAGTGCCTGTATGCTCGTAGAGATCTTCCCTCTATCTATCTCTACCGATATCTCGCGCGGTCGACCCCTCCCCTCCCTCCTCGTATATCACCCCGGCCCCATGCACATACATGTATGTATATAGGCCTCTCCTCACACAAATTGCATTGACATGTATTCCCTCACCATGTCTTAGTATCTCTCTCACGCATGGACTACGTGTGCGAAAGAGAAGAGGTGCACACATGCACTCATTCCCACATACAAACGCGTGGGTGCACGGTGGAGCACACTTGTACAAAAAATGAGTGTGTAGAAAGGCTTTAGATGATGTGCCCCTAGTCTATATCTATACCTCTATATAGTGTGCGAATAACTTTGAAAGATGGTCGTTGGATGAATCCCGTCTGACGGTGCAGAGATGGCAAATGCGAGCACTACTAGCCGTTTGATATCATCTACATTCCACAAGATTTTTCCACATGTACAATCTAGAAGACTCCATGGTTGAACTTAAGCATAATGCACAAACCTCAAAACACAAGCACTTCTCCTTTGTTCTAGAATCTTTCGTATCATAATTGCCCAATTTTTTTTCTAGATGAATTACCATTATTTGTTTTTACTTTATGCTTTACAACGCACAGTTCCATGAATCTTAAAATAGATTAGCTTTTTATAAAAACTAATTGATTTTGAATGAGATGAACTATAGGAATTAAACGAACATCTACAGCATGCATATATGACTCAAGCTTACATGCTATAATGTGGTATTTATTCATAATTTGGTTGCCAAATCTCATGCGTGCAATGCACGTGTACCTCACTAGTACTTCCAGTATGTGCAAAACACGTAAATTAGAATTCCAATGGAATGCTACACGGTGTCTCTCCCTTTTTCTGTTAATACATTATGATTAAAATGATGTGGCGGCATCCATGAAGCCACGTGGCACATGTGGAGGCGTTGTCGCGGCCTCCTAGTGTGGATTGATCAGAGTGACGTGCTGCTGGTTCCAGAAGAATTTACTCGTCCTCTCTCACGCACACTGGCAGTACATGCACGAAACGAATATGTGCACGCACGCACTCATTCCCTCGCATGCACATGCGGGTACACGGTGGGACACATTTTTGTATGAAGATCCACCCCATGTGACAATTTGACGCGTGTAAAGTCGTTCACTTCATTGATGGTCAATTAATACAGTACATGCAAATTGAGTGGACATGAGGGAGGAAGTACTTGAGAAAGACATTACTACACTGCGTGCATGCGAGTAGTTAAATCATGGGTTGCTACTTCCATTGGTCTCCTTCGTATTTTGTGCCAATTTTGACCATAATTTTAAGTAACACAATATTGATGCATATCATAAAAATTAATGTCATCGAAAACTATGATCAAATGTTATTCCAATGATATAATTTTTGGTGACATGCATTAACATTTTCTTAGTTAAAATTTTGGTAAAAAAATTGGCACAATATAAAAAGGGGACCAATAAACTAGGATGTAGGCAGGATGATCAATTTTTGCCTGGGTTACTATTGGTGGCCTTCGTATTTAAATATGGACGGAGTGGAGTAGTACTATCTTTCTCTTAGCCTCGTAGGGCTCTCCCAGCGCCTACGCTCGCCTCCCTGCCTCGCCCACTAGATGCGGCCATGGATAATCCCTTAGATCCAAGGATCACGCGAGCTACCCTCTCGCTACGGCCTGCAGCACTGTCGCCTTTGAGCGAAACCCACATGTGTTTCAGAGGGGATCCATTGCTCTGGAATCATAGATCGGTGGCGCCGGAGGACATGCCAGGGCTGCGTTTCAGGTGGTGGGCAGTAAGGGAAAATCAGATCGAGGAAGCATCGCATTGATTGGAGACAAGTTCGAAGGAGCTGCGCCTGGCGAAGCACAAGGCAGAGGCGCGAGTCGATCTCAGGGGAGAGATGCTGAGGAATGTCAGCATTTGGCAGTGTCGCATTGATTTCAACCTGGGGCTAATGGCAAATATCATATTCACGGAGTCGGCTACGTAGGAAAGAACGCGCATGCCTGCGGAATGGCATGAGCAGCCGGTGCAATTGTTCAAATGGGCGGTAGGAGAAGCCAAATCGCGGGACCTGCTGCGGCGGCGCCGCTGGGCATGCATCGTAGGCGAGGTGAGCTTCCCTCCTTCGCCGCCAGCGATGCAGTGACCTACTCGGTTGCTGCTGTAGTGAACTTGCGGCGCCATGATGGTTTGCAACCGTGACAATCACTCCATCTATATGTATTGTATTCCTGTTAAACTACTTGGTCGTTTGGAAAAAGATGATAGTAATTGATTTATCACTAGTTTTTGAATTCTTGATCATGACAATCACCCGAAGCCAAAACCAGAAGTCTCCATCGCATAATACTTATGGTTGGTCGCACCAACAGACGGTCGGTCGGACCCGCGTCTCACCGAAGGGACACGCATCGGCTTGGTCTGACATGTACGACCAACATGACTGACTTGTGCGACCGCACTTGAGCAGTAGTACTTGAAATTTTTGTTCCAGGAAACTCTTCGGGAGCCGTTTCGGGCCTCGAAGCCAAAACCATCAATTAATCTTTAGCTTGTTCCCATCACATTCCAAAGTATAGTATAATTAAGTGCAAACCTGCTCACACCTAGTACATATCAAACCTGAACGTGTTCCTACTATGCAGGTTTTAGTACTAGTGCTAGTACTAGGTTATAAAAAGGGGAACTAGTACCTAGCCGACAATCACTCTACCTCTTCCTCCTCATAAGTGTTTCTTGTTCGTCCGTCCTTGCCATGGCTGGTGTGCAGAGCTCTAGGTCGAGAACTACTCATAACAAGGGAGCGGTGACCAAGGCTGCAGAAAGAAAAGACATGGCTCGCCACCTGGCAGAGACCTCAAAAGATCTCTCACGGGCAGGCGAGGGCTCCCAGGAGCGCCCTAGCCGCGGAGGCAAACATGACGAGCTGGCGGCGCTGGAGTCGTTATCCCTCGACGACATGCCCAATCAGCTCAATAAGCAGAAGGAGTTCATCGACAGCTTGGTGGAGCTGCTGAAGGAGAGCCTTGACGACATGCCCGCTGAGCTCAATGAGCAGGGGGAGTTGACCGCCGGCTTGGTGATGCCGCTGAAGAAGAGAATTGCCTCGGATAAGAAGGTGACCGGCGAAGTCTTGCAACTTCAGGAGGACAAGGCGAAGCTCCGCCACAAGCTCGACCTGCTGAAGGAGGAGAATGCCGGCTAGAAGAAGCTGCATGAGAAGAGTAGTTCCTCGGTGAAGATGTTGCACGCCCTCGTCATGGAATAGAAGGAGGAGTTGGCGAAGCTCTGCATCAAGCACCCGGCTGCTGTCAAGGTACGTAATGCGGCCGTGGAACAGATGATGAAGGCTTGTGTCGAGAAATCCCGCGTCATGTACAGAATGAAGAAGATGACGGAGGAGATGCGCAAGGAGATGGAGGTCGTGGAGGCGATCAAGAAGCAGTTACGACTCCGCAGCCAACAACCCTTCATGTAGTAGAGAGCAACACCCTAACTTGTGTGTGCGTCTTCCTTCTTTTTTGGGGGAGGATAATATTCCTTCTTCTTTTGCTTCAGGTGTTTCGCCGCACGTGTCACGTTCTCTACGAGGCATGAATAGAACAATGCTAACGATAAGAGGCACCGTCGGCAACATTTATACGAGCAGTCAAATCACAAGGCCTCGCCTTCCAGCAGTAATGATCCATCAAATCACAAAGGCCCTCGCCTCTCATGAAACCGACCAAGCGAGACTGCCCCGCCCTCTAGCCTTTTAAATGTATACTTTTGTACAGTAGTAGTATCGATGGATTGCGCCATGGAGCAAAACTAACAAGATGAAATTAAAGAAAAAAGGTGGCACATATAGAGAGCGCTCGTTGCCAAATTATGCATATAGTACTATTAAAAAAAGCTAGTACGTGCTTAGATGGGGTGCTAAAGTCATTAAAGAAATTAGCATACCTATTTAATTCTTTGATAACTAAACTGCTGGCTATATGATGTCGGCCATATATATTGTACGTATATAATGTGAAGAAACGAGTGGTAGTACTACCAACTACAATATGAACTATAAGAACTACTAGTATGTACATACTGAAGAGTTAAAGTAACGAGAAGGAGCATAACATAGTTCTGCTGGGGGCTCAGCACAACACACCCCTCAAATAAAACAAAGCACCCTAAAATTAAACTAAGCAACTAATCAGGTAGACACTCCATTGGAACCACCATGAGCAACGACAATGCCTCCTTACTCGAACTCCTCGTCCACGTTCTCAACTTTGTCCCTGTCCCTCTTCCTCTTGGCCGACACTTCTTTGCTGGAACCGCACACTTGGCTCTCGCTCTTCATCCAACCCTTGTAGATATTGAAACAAAGGTAGGCATCCATTGCAGCGTAATGGACGTGGTCTCTATCTAGTACATTCCACTGCCATGCAAAATGAAACTTGGGCAGAGGTTTCGTCATTTTACCGTATGAAGGATCAACCATGGTTGCTGCGAGGGTCAGCATTGAAGGCTGACGGGAGGACACCAGCCCATTCCTCTGCAGGTCGAAGGGCTGGCCTACAATGAGGCCTATCCGATCCAGGACTTCTATGTCGTTCGTAAAGTCTACAGAAACAAACTTGACTTTGCCGCCCGCGAGGAAGTTCTTAAAATCCTCGCACTCAACATTGGCATGGCATATGTGGCAGACCAAGAACAAGTTATGCACACAAACCTGGATCACGGCGGGCTTCTTCTTCTCTTCCTCCTTTAGATTCTTCTCTTTTCCTAGGAATGTGGTGTACTCAACATCTAGCCCAGCGACCCACTCATCACCCTTTGACTTTTCGAACATGCGTCTGAAGCGAGCAAGGCATCCTTTCACCGTCGTGGAAGAACAGGTGTAGATGACGTCGAACTCATCACCGGTGATGGTTCTAACCTTGTACTCACCACCAATCATGGATATTTGGGACGCCATGGATTTGGGAGGAGGGTTAGGATTAGTGGAACTGTTGTAATGTGAAAGGACGGGACGACTAGGCGCAAACTGCCGTAATGTTAAAGGACGGCCGGGGACGAGTAGGAGCGAACTGCTAGCGGTTTTCTGATGAAAAAATGCTGAGTGGGGCGTCCGAACGGCAGGGTAGTGGCTTCCCTAGTGGATAAATGGATTCATGCATAGTACTATGGGGCCCAATTAGATGTCATGTCTACTAGACGCCCAATTAAATGGCTTCATGCATCTGCGTGTTCGCACGTCAAGCGTCGGGAAAATTATAGGTGATACGAAGCTTTCCATGCTCCAATGATACGGGCTTCCAAGAGCCCTTGGATCTGAGATCAAACGGTTGCATGGCGTGATTCTTGACCTATGGGTGAATATCCTATCCTGGAGGGTTATTCTGCAAATTTTTAGCAACTTAGAGTGTGACCGTTCGATCTCACATCTAAGGGCTGCCAGCAGCCCGTATCATGGTCGCGCCTACCACGGCCGTCGCCTCGCTCGCACGGTCGCACCCTTGGAGATTTCAGACGGCTATAAATGAGCATTTTTTTGCCTACTTCGCATCCATGAAACTACTTCCTCCATCCAGGTGCGTTAGGCTATCTGATGTTGGCATGTCATACATAGTCATCACTTAGTCACTCATACAACAAGGTTAGCTATAAGGTTGGCTGTAAGAGTATTTTTTTACTTCTCTCTATCTCTTTCTTCGTAGTATTTGTTGCATTCCCAATGCTCCACCTTGTACAGGTGCTAAGCCCATGTAGGCAAAAAAATGATGTGGCAAGGTAATTAAGAGAGGAGAGATGAGTGTGGTGATCCAGGAAGAAACAATGCCAAGCGCGGGAATCTAGGGAAAACACTTAAATGAAAGAAGCCCATCAATGCATGGATAAATTTAGTTGCTAAATAATTAAATAAAAGGTGCTTAGATACAACAAGTTAAGCACCTTTGCATTGGGGACTTTAGTTGCTTATCTCTTTAATGTGCTTAGCACCTCATCTTATCACTAGTGCATTGGAGGAGGTCGGGAATCGGGAGACTCACGCCGGTCGTAGCGCCACATTAATAATGATAATGGCAAGTCAAATCACAGGGCCCCACCTGTCCAGCAGTAACGAGCCATTAAATCACACAGCCCTACGTTTACAGCAGCCTACTCCCTCATCTTCTCGCCTCTCTGTCGAACCAATTAGGCGCAACTGCCCCGCCTACCGCACGGGAAAAGCCCCGCCCTCGACTTTGAAATATAATTTTGTATCCATGGATTGCGCCATGTAGCAAAGCCTCAAGAAAACGGCGGTACACATGTATACAACACGCCCGTCACGTTCGCGTCGCACCGCAGACGGTCGGTCGGTCTGGCACGCAATTCTCCGAATGGAACGCGCGTCATATTGTGTTTCCATACACATGTGGGACCACGATTGAGAGCCGACCATAGGCACACTCCCCGGCCCCGCAAGTCGACTGAGTTAATAGAAGAGAGAGACGAGCGATAGTACTGGAGCAGTGTTGTACATACGTCATTGCCTAGATGTTCCCTACATGACACGGGAGATCAGTTCGTCCATGCATGTGACCAGACTCCAGTAGACGGGTGGATTGGCTATCGTCTACATATCGTGCAGGTTGTGTTGTACAGGGTTGTAGTTATGATAAGAAATCTAAAAAAAGGTTTCTTGTCATCTCGCAATATTAGGTGTCATGTGCTCCGGATCACTGCGAGGGTCAAATAGTGACAACTGAGTTCCTCCAAGTCGCTGGTCATTGGGGGCACATGCACGAAGACTACCCGACTTCCATCTAGGTCAAGCCGGCTATGTTAATTAGGACATCTATCGATTGACCCCTTTTCTACGAGTTTGTCTTTAATTTGAGCTTTGATCCTTGTCTAGTTTGTCCGTCGGGATTCATGTTGTCTCCTTGGGGCAGTGAGGTTATGGTTTCTTGTCATGTGGCATTTTTTCATGTTATATGTTAATCCGGTGCTTCAGATCAAAATGACGACAACTGTGTTGCTACCTCTTGAGCTTGCGTTGGTTTTTCCCTCGAAGAGGAAAGGGTGATGCAGCAGAGTAGAGTAAGTATTTCCCTCAGCTTTTGAGAACCAAGGTATCAATCCAGTAGGAGACAACACGCAAGCCACCAAATACATGCACAAACAAACACCAACTTGCACCCAACGTGATAAAGGGGTTGTCAATCCCTTCACGGTTATTTGCAACGTGAGATGTGATAGAGATGGATAAACGGTAAAGTAATATTTTTGGTATTTTTGGTTTATGGAACGGAAAGTAAAAGATTGCAAAGAAAGTAAATAGGAAACTGAAATTGTAGATCGGAAACTTATATGATGGAAAATAGACCAGGGGGCCATAGGTTTCACTTGAGGCTTCTCTCAAGATAGAAATTATAACGGTGGGTGAACAAAATACTGCCGAGCAACTGATAGAAAAGCGCAAAGTTATGACGATAACTAAGGCAATGATCATGAATATTGGCATAACGTCTGTATCAAGTAGACCGACTCCTGCCTGCATCTCCTACTATTACTCCACACATCGACCACTATCTAGCATGCATGTAGAGTATTAAGTTCATAAAGAATGGAGTAACGCCTTAAGCAAGATGACATGATGTAGACGAATTAACTCAAGCAATATGATGAAAACCCCATCTTTTTATCCTCGACGGCAACACTATAATACGTGTCGGTTCCCCTTCTGTCACTAGGATTGAGCACCGCAAGATTGAACCCAAAGCTAAGCACTTCTCCCATTGCAAGCAAAACCAATCTAGTTGGCCAAACCAAATCGATAGTTTGAAGAGACTTGCAAAGATATCAAATGATGCATATAAGAATTCAGAGAAGGTTCAAATAATATTCATAGATAAGCTAATCATAAATCCACAATTCATCGGACCTCGGCAAACACACCGCAAAAGAGTACTACATGGAATAGATCTCCAAGGACATTGAGGAGAACTTTGTATTGAGAATCAAAGAGAGAGAAGAAGCCATCTAGCTACTAGCTATGGACCCGTAGGTCTGTGGTAAACTACTCATGCTTCATCGGAGAGGAAATGGTGTTGTAGAAGCCCTCCGTGATTGAATCCCCCTCCAGCGGGACGCTAGAAAAGGCCCCTAGATGGAATCTCACGGGTACAGAAGGTTGCGGCGGTGGAAAAGTGGTTTCGTGGCTCCCCTAGAAGTTTTTGGGATATTTGTGAATATATAGGCGGAAGAAATAGGTCGGTGGAGTCATGAGGGGCCCACAAGGGTGGGGGCGCGCCCTCCGACCCTGTGGCCACCTCGTGGCTTTGCTGACGTGCACTCCAAGCCCTTTGGATGTCTTCTGGTCCTAGAAAAATCATCGCAAAAGTTTCATTCCGCTTGGACTCGGTTTGGTATTTCGTTTCTCCGAAACTCTAAAACAAGGAAAAAACAGGAACTAGCACTAGGCTCTAGGTTAATAGGTTAGTCCCAAAAATCATATAAAATAGCATATTAATGCATATAAAACATCCAAAACATATAATATAATAGCATGGAACAATCAAAAATTATAGATACGTTGGAGACGTATCAAGCATCCCCAAGCTTAATTCATGCTCGTCCTCGAGTAGGTAAATGATAAAAATAGAATTTTTGATGTGGAATGCTACCTAACGTATTTATCATGTAATTCTCTTTATTGTGGCATGAATATTCAGATCTGTATGATTCAAAACAAAAGTTTAATATTGTCATAAAAACAACAATACTTCCAGCATACTAACAAAATAATTATGTCTTCTCAAAATAACATGCCCAAAGAAAGCTTATCCCTACAAAATCATGTAGTCTGGCTATGCTCCATCTTCATCACACAAAACATTTAAATCATGCACAACTCCAATGACAAGCCAAGCAAGTTTTTCATAATTTTGATGTTCTTAAACCTTTTCAACTTTCACGCAATACATGAGCATGAGCCATGGACATAGCACTATAGGTGGAATAGACGGTGGTTGTGGAGAAGACAAAAAGAAGGAGATAGACTCACATCGACTAGGCGTATCAACGGGCTATGGAGATGCCCATTAATAGATATCAATGTGAGTGAGTAGGGATTGCCATGCAATGGATGCACTAGAGCTATAAGTTTATGAAAGCTCAGAAAGAAAACTAAGTGGGTGTGTATCCAACTTGCTTGCTCATGAAGACCTAGTGCGTTTTGAGGAAGCCCATCGTTGGAATATATAAGCCAAGTTCTATAATGAAAATTGCCACTAGTATATGAAAGTGACAATATTGGAGACTCTCTATCGTGAAGATCATGGTCCTACTTCGAAGCACAAGTGTGGCAAAAAGGATAGTAACATTGCCCCTTCTCTCTTTTTATCTCATTTTTTGGGCCTTCTCTTTTTTTATTTGGCCTTTTCTCTCTCTTTTTTTATTTCATCACATGGGACAATGCTCTAATAATGAAGATCATCACACTTTTATTTACTTACAACTCAAAAATTACAACTCGATGCAAGAACAAAATATGACTATATGAATGCCTCCGGTGGTGTACCGGGATGTGCAATGAATCAAGAGTGACATGTATAAAAAATGATGAACGGTGGCTTTTCCACAAACACGATGTCAACTACATGATCATGCAAAGCAATATGACAATGATGAAGCCTGTCATAATAAACGGAATGGTGGAAAAGTTGCATGGCAATATATCTCGGAATGGCTATGGAAATGCCATAAAAGGTAGGTATGGTGGCTGTTTTAAGGAAGGTATATGGTGGGTTTATGGTACCAGCGAAAGTTGCGCGGTACAAGAGAGGCTAGCAATGGCGGAAAGGTGAGAGTGCATATAATCCATGGACTCAACATTAGTCATAAAGAACTCACATACTTATTACAAAAATTTATTAGTCATCGAAACAAAGTACTAAGCGCATGCTCCTAGGGGGATAGATTGGTAGCAAAAGACCATCACTCGTCCCTGACCGCATCTCATAAGGAAGACAATCAAAAAACATCTCATGCTCCAACTTCGTTACATAATGGTTCACCATACGTGCATGCTACGGGACTCATAAACCTTAACACAAGTATTTCTCAAATTCACAACTACTTACTAGCATGACTTTAATATCACCATCTTCATATCTCAAAACAATCATAAGGAATCAAACTTCTCATAGTATTCAATGCACTTTTTATGAAACTTTTTATTATATCCCTCTTGGATGCCTATCATATTAGGACTAATTTTATAACCAAAGCAAATTACCATGATGTTTAGAGACTCACGGAATAATATAAGTGAAGTGCGAGAGTTCATCAATTTCTATAAAATAAAACCACCACCGTGCTTAAAAAGATATAAGTGAAGCACTAGAGCAAATTTGCCTAGCTCAAAAGATATAAGTGAAGCACATAGAGTATTCTAATAAATCATGATTCATGCGTGTCTCTCTCAAAAGGTGTGTACAACAAGGATGATTGTGGCAAACTAAAAAGCAAAGACTAAAATCATACAAGGCGCTCCAAGCAAAACACATATCATGTGGTGAATAAAAATATAACCTCAAGTAATGTTACCGATAGACAAAAACGAAAACGGGGATGCTTTCCGGGGCATCCCCAAGCTTAGGATCTTGGTTGTCCTTGAATATAACCTTGGTGTTTCTTGGGAATTCCCAAGCTTAGGCTATTGCCACTCCTTATTCCATAGTCCATCAAATCCTTGCCCAAAACTTGAAAACTTCACAACACAAAACTCAACAGAAAATCTCGTAAGCTCCGTTAGTATAAGAAAATAAATCACCACTTTTGGTACTGTTGTGAACTCATTCTTTATTTATATTGGTGTAATATATACTGTATTCCAACTTTTCCATGGTTCATACCCCCCGATACTAGCCATAGATGCATCAAAATAAGCAACCAACACGCGAACAACAGAATCTGTCAAAAACAGAACAGCCTGTAGTAATCTGAATAGTTCGCATACTTATGTAAATCCATAAATCCTGAAAAATTTGAACAACCTAGGCAATTTGTATATCAATCAACTGTAAAAAAATTCAGAATTTTTTGACGCTTCATTGATTTTTAAAAAATTCTGGAACTGAGCGCATAAGTTTCAGTTTTTTCAGCAAGATCAAATCAACTATTACCGTAAGCTATCCCAAAGGTCTTACCTGGCACACTAATTAAAACACAAAAACACATCTAAGCAGAGGCTAGATGAAATATTTATTGCAAAACAGAACCTAAAAACGAAAACAAAAATAAAATTGGGTTGCCTCCCAACAAGCGCTATTGTTTAACGCCCTTAGCTAGGCATAAAAACATGAATAGATCTAGGTATTCTCATCTTTGGTATGCAATTCTTGTCTCATCAAGTCTTCCAAGACTCGTCTTAGCAATTCTATTATTTCTTTATTTCCCTCCTAGTGGATGAACATAGATCATGAAAGGGACTTTTATTGGTAATCTTAACATTCATAAACCCATAATCGAGATCATCACCGTATATATCATCATATAAAATACATAGCTCGTTTCTAACGGGTTCCTTCATCATTTTATTCAACCAATCCCTATTAAATCCTACATAAATTCCTCTAATTATCCAATCAAACTACTCAAAAGCCTCAAGATACAAAGATTGAGATATCTCTGAATGAGGAACTCTCTTCCTAAGATTTGCACTATAAGATTGGTAGTCCCTAGATTCCAAACTACGCATAGTTTCTTTATCATGGAGAATATCTATAATTGGAGGGTGTTCAGTATCCTTTTTATAGAAGGAAAAAATATCCCTAGCTTCTTGTATTATAAAATCAAATTCACGCATGAGGATAATAGTCGCAATCTTTTTAGCTATAGGATGATTGATATTAGGAAGTTCATAAAACACTGTTTGCAAAGCAGGATGAAGATGCACAAATTTTCTTTCTAATTTCTCAACAAGTATAACAATAGCATCAGCATAACAATTTTTCTCAAGAACAATAGTTCTTTTATTGATAGGCAAGGATCCCGTACAATCGAAGAATTCTTGGATAACACTTTTCCCTATAATATTACCATCTCCTATACGAAAGATTTTAGGTTTCTAATTAGGAGGCTTTTCAGTTCCGGGATCCAAAGAGCAAGTTTCAAGTTTCTCCTCAAGATTTTTAGCGATAACCTCCCCAGTTTCAGACATGGTGGCAACTAGTGAACAAGCAAACAAAAGGCAAACGAGGAAGACGAATGGAAGAGGGGCGAAGAAAAGGCGGATATTTTCGAACATCGTTTTAGAAGTGGGGGAGAGGAAAACGAGTGGTGAATGGCGAATAACGTAATGCGAGGGATGAGAGTTTATGATGGGTACTTGGTATGTCTCGGCTTGGCATAGATCTCCCTGATAACGGCGCCAGAAATTCTTCCTGCTACCTCTTGAGCTTGCGTTGGGTTTTCCCTCATAGAGGAAAGGGTGATACAACAAAGTAGAGTAAGTATTTCCCTCCGCTTTCGAGAACCAAGGTATCAATCCAGTAGGAGACAATGCGCAAGCCACCGAATACCCACACAAACAAACACCACCTTGCACCCAGCGCGATAAAGGGGTTGTCAATCCCTTCACGGTTATTTGCAACATGAGATCTGATAGATATGGATAAACGGTAAAGTAATATTTTTGGTATTTTTGGTTTATGGACGGAAAGTAAAAGATTGCGAAGAAAGTAAATAGGAAACTAAAATTGTAGATCAGAAACTTATATGATGGAAAATAGACCCGGGGGCCATAGGTTTCACTAGAGGCTTCTGTCAAGATAGAAATTATTACTGTGGGTGAACTAATTACTGCCGAGCAATTGATAGAAAAGCGCAAAGTTATGACGATATCTAAGGCAATGATCATGAATGTAGGCATCACGTCCATATCAAGTAGACCGACTCCTGCCTGCATCTACTACTATTACTCCACACATCGACCGCTATCCAGCATGCAACTAGAGTATTAAGTTCATAAAGAACGGAGTAATGCCTTAAGCAAGATGACATGATGTAGAGGAATTAACTCAAGCAATATGATGAACACCCCATCTTTTTATCCTCAATGGCAACAATACAATACGTGTCGGTTCCCCTTTTGTCACTCGGACCGAGCACCGCAAGATTGAACCCAAAGCTAAGCACTTCTCCCATTACAAGAAAAACCAATCTAGTTGGCCAAACCAAATCAATAGTTCGAAGAGACTTGCAAAGATATCAAATCATGCATATAAGAATTCAGAGAAGATTCAAATAATATTCATAGATAAGCTGATCATAAATCCACAATTCATCGGATCTCGGCAAACACACCGCAAAAGAGTATTAGATCGAATAGATCTCCAAGAACATCGAGGAGAACTTTGTATTGAGAATCAAAAAGAGAGAAGAAGCCATCTAGCTACTAGCTATGGACCTGTAGGTCTGTGGTAAATTACTCACGCTTCATCGGAGAGGCAATGGTGTTGATGTAGAAGCCCTTAGTGATCGAATCCCCCTCCGGCAGGACGCCGGAAAAGGCCTCTAGATGGGATCTCACGGATATAGAAGGTTGCAGCGGTGGAAAAGTGGTTTCGTGGCTCCCCTGGAAGTTTTTGGGATATTTGAGAATATATAGGCGGAAGAAATAGGTCGGCGGAGTCATGAGGGGCCCACAAGGGTGGGGGCGCGCCCTCCGACCCTGTGGCCACCTCGTGGCTTTGCTGACGTGCACTCCAAGCCCTTTGGATGTCTTCTGGTCCAAGAAAAATTATCGCAAAAGTTTCATTCCGTTTGGACTCCGTTTGGTATTCCATTTCTGCGAAACTCTAAAACAAGGAAAAAACAGGAATTGGCACTGGGCTCTAGGTTAATAGGTTAGTCCCAAAAATCATATAAAATAGCATATTAATGCGTATAAAACATCCAAAACAGATAATATAATAGCATGGAACAATAAAAATTATAGATACGTCGCAGACGTATCATGCGCCTCCGGGGCACATGCATGAAGACTTCTCGACAGTCATTGACAAGGTCAAGCTGACTCCGGTAGATAAAAGAAAACTACTCCACTATATAGGCAGGAGCTTCCGCGCTTGCTTGCTAGTGTTTCTCTCTTCACACTCTCTCGTCCTCTCCAGATCTAAACACTACAGCGGTGGCCACACTCTCTCTCTCTGCTCACCGTTGGTCACAGATCCAGCCGGATCCCCTCCACCGGAGAAGGTGAGAAGGTGCAATGTTCACGCAGTCGTCCTCGGCTCTTACCCACTACCAGCGCGTCCCGATCTGCATGCCTTGCCGTTCTCTCCCACGCAGCGCCGGCTAGGGAGGGCCTCCGACCCCTTCTTCCTCGCTGCCATAGTGTGGGAAGATCCGGCCTCCCGCCGCCCACCTAGCGCCATCCCGGCGACCCTCAGGTATAACTTCCTTCGAAACCGGCCTTGCTCTACTTCCCCAGCTCCTGACGTCGCTGCCTTTGTATCTTTTACTATTTCTCAAGCCCCCTCGTAGATAGGATCGGTCATCTGTTCGAAAGCCACCTAAATATTTACTGTTAAGAGGTGAAACTACTTCATGCAGTCGAATCTAGTACTACTTGGTTCAAAAAGGGAAGAAAGGGGGTGGGGGTGGGGGAAGATTTGTTACCTGAATCTAGGACTTGGTCGAAAGAGAAAATAATGGGTGCAAAAAGTAGCAGAGACTGGCTATCCAACTGGTCTCTTGGTCTAATAGGGAAATAAAGGGAAACGCAGTACAAACTCAATATAAACTGATCTATTGGTTGACAAAGGAAAGAAAGTGGGGATTGGGGGACAAGTCAACAGAGTATGTCCAACACTAGATTCGCTAGCCTCACATAGTATAAGGTGGCTATACCGAACAAATATGGGTCCAACCCATATATCCTGTGCTGATGTTTGTTGCCCCGAGCCCCTCTTATGTAATGCCACTGGTAAAATGTAGCAGACCCGCTATTAAAAGTAAGGACACGTTAAACCAATGTAGTTTTCAATGTAATGCCTTCAGTAATATGAATCAATGGCACTGTTTTCGTGTCCTGCTAAATTTCCCATTAAGATAAGTTGCTTCTTTTCGGTAGAAATGCAATTGTCCTGGTCTGTCTACTCTCCCGTGCCCAGCAGCTGTTAATGTAATGTTGTTGGTTAAATGAAGCAATGTCACCATTAAAGTAATGTCGTATTTCACGGTTGTCATAGTTAATCCTAATGCCCACACTAATATCCAGCAATGTTGCTGCTTTAGAAATTGCTATTGTCCTTGTAGGATCGCCATTCAGATAAGCAACATACTTGTTTTCATTTGATGTATGTTTCATCACTTGTTAGTCACCCTCCTTTCCACCTTTTGTCCAAACAGAGATATACATTTCACGCTTGATCTTAGTTGAACTGCACAAATGATATCCAAATTATAGTTGAACATTCCACGAGCTTCATGACCAACCTTGATGTTGCTCAATTTTATTGCAACTAATGAAGAAGAAGCTTCTAGCTCATGGGACATTGCTTCATTTTAGGTGAACTTCACAAAAAGGTCCCATGAATTGAATCATCCATGTTGGTGACTGGTGTCATCCCTTCGACGATGGCATTGACTGCAGATATGGTTCCATCACGAGGTATGTTCCTTTTTGGTCCGACCGTTTGCCAAAGATCATGCATGTTGAGTCTGCTCTTGTGCTACTATTTTGGCACTGCCATGATAAAGCAGTAATGTTATTATTTTGCACCTTAATCTAGTGGCACTATTAATTTGAGATAATGTTTTGGCATAGCTAGTGCCATTGATTTTTTTATATATCGAAAGAGGGGGTTTCCTCCGATTTCATTAAAGAAACCCAACCATAGAGAACCATTATCCGACAACATCTCAGTGTAAACGGGCAGTTATGCAACTACTACTAGAACGGACTGGGTACTAGCAGGAGACAAGTTTGCCACATAAGCTAGGCACGTAGGGGGACACAACACCAGCTCGACCAAGTTTGTATTACAACCCAAATGCTACCACAGAAACATCAGGGAGTAAGATAGGGACTGAAATAACCAGCTTCGGTATCCCAGTCTAAGCACCCCGGGCCTCCATCCTTGCGACACACGGTACACCTCGCTTGCCACCTGCTCGACCCTAGTGCCACTGATAAAATGAAGTAACAATACAGTTAAATTAGAGTGAGTGTCCTCTCTATCATTTCATTTCCAGTGTAGATAAAGAAAGTGCTTCTCTTTGTTAGTATATGTTTCATCAACTAGTCCCATTGTTAATGTTTAAGTGTTTCGGCAAACTGGGGTGCTTAATTTTAGTTGATCTGCAAAAAAATAGAGATTGGAATGTCTCAAAGCCCCTCCTTGTACTACCGCTATACACTGATGCTCATCACTGGCAGGAGCTATATCGGGGAGAATTGGGTCGATTTCTAGTATGAGGCCTACCGTATGATGCGTCGCAGGGCCCATCTCGCCCTCGCGGCATGGCATACTATGATACTATCGCAATATTTTCTTCTATTTATTAGTGTATGTTTCATCAACTAGTGCCACAATAATGTAAGCACACTTTTTCATTATCTGCGCAAACAGGGTTATTCAACTGCATTTTGGTGGAACTGTACAAATGTACGGATGGAACCGGCATATATGCAGAGTGCGAGGTGCCGAGTAAAAATTGACACCAACCATGCTCCATCAAAACATTGGCATCCACCACCACCAGTGGGATGGGTGGCGCTCTCTGTGGACGGATCTTTCTCGACAACAAATCCTCTAATAAAATACTAGTAGCTTATATTGGCACTTTTCTAGGGAGTACTCTTTTCTGAAAGAAGCACCAATCTATTTTCTTTTATTTGTACACAGTGTCACAACTTTGTTTTTGGTCTAGAGCTATTTTAGGGTGATTGGCGTAGTACTCGGAGACTGATTGTAAGCATGATTTTCATTAGCTGTCTTGTTGATTGTAAGCATGAGCAGAGGGAAGATTAGGTTAGTGCGAAGCTTACCTTAAACCCTACCGTCGCCGTTGAAATGAGGCGAGCGGCGAGGGAACCATGGAGAACGGTGGGGAAGCGACGTCGCGCCATCTGGCCTCCTCTTGCGGTGGGAGAACGAATACTCCTGTGGCTCCGGCTGGCACTGCACCCTCACAAACGGCACACCATACTCGATCGATTCGTTATCCTCTAGATGCTCGACCTTCGACCTGTACGCCCACCACCTCCACCTGACTTTCGCCTCGAGCGAATCTGTCTGCTCGATCGCCCAGATGAGATACTCGATGAACTCAAAGGACTGCGGCGTGACTGCCGCCAAGGAGTACATCACCGCCCTCATCGTCGCCGTCTCGCTCATTCGCATACATTGCCACATGGCCCTCACCGTCCTCGAAATATCCCACTCATTGTCAAACCAAGTAAGGGTCTCATTCAACCTAGCGAACTTCACCTGGTGGCCACCGGCGATCTGCCCGATCTGTTGCAACCTCTCCATAGATGTCCTTCAGAGAGGTCTGGTACTAGCTTTGGAAGATGGGAGGAGAGACAGTAGTCTTGCAATGGAGAAGAGGGAGAGGCGAGATGGTGGTTTTGCAATGGATAAGATGGAGAGGAGAGGGGGTGGTTTTGCAATGGAGAAGAGGGAGAGGCGAGACGGTGGTTTTGGAATGAGGATGATGGAGAGGAGAGGAGGTGGTTTTGCAATGGAGAAGAGGGAGAGGAGCGTGCGGCAGCAATTCAGGATTGGACGAGAGGGCCGACGTGCTGTGACTGGATCAAAATCAATTTACCCTTCAATTAAGAAAGCGACCCCACATTAACTAGTCTTCCTTGTATTCTGGGTCATATTTGACCATCATTTTCACAAATAAAATATATGTTATACGTTGCAAAAATAATATAATTTGATAGTACATTCAGATATGAACCAAACGATACAATTTTTGATGACATGCATTCACATTTTGCTTGTCAAATACAGTACGTGGTCAAACTTCGACCCAAAATACGCAAAACAAAAAAATACTTCCAATACTAGTGCCGCTCCTCTCTTGTTCCAATCCAAATCTAGTGCCGCTCCTATCCTCTTCCATTTCAAAACCACCGCCCCTCCTCTCCTGTTCCAATCCAAAACCAGCGCTGCTCCTCTCCTGTTCTAATCCAAAACCGGCGCCGCTCCTCTCCTCTTCCATTCAAAAACCACCGCTGGTGAGTGAAGGTGCTGTCGAGAAGTAGATCGATGGAGGAGTACAATCGATACGTGAGAATCGCAGACGGCGACCCTGTGAAGCTACCTAGGATGTTGGAGATGTAGTCTTGGTTTGACAACAAGGACCAATTAGCGGCGACGGCGACATCGATGGCCAAATATCTGCAGCAGAGCGAAAAGGCGGCGATACTCCCGAAGGGAGTCATGCGGGAGTACATAGAGCTGCTCCTTTGGGCCATGGAGCAAACAGATTCACTGAATCCGATCGTGAGGCAGCGGTGGTGGGAGTATCGATCCAAGATGGAGCATCCACCAGAGATTGAAGGATCGAGCATCTATAGTGTGCCGTTTGTGAGGGTGATGTGCAAGAGCGAGCCGGTGGAGTCTTTGTCGACCGAACCCAACCGCAAGAGCAGAAAAGCAGTTGGCCCGACAACACTTCCCCGCCATCCTCTCCCTCGCCATTCACCTCGTCTCACGGGGCAGCTGTCTGCCGCCGAGGAATAGGAGGGGACTACCCCCCCCCCAACCCAATAGTCGGGCAGGTTGTGAATTGTCAGGAGGAGCTTAGGGTTGTTACTATTTTTGTGTTTTGTGTTGTGTATTTTGAGAGTACTTTCAAATATGAATGTCTTTTGAATTTTAGATTTGCAATATTGAGCATATGAAGTATTTTATGAATTCTAGAGATCTATTTTTAGCACTTAAAAATGTAGTTTCATATAAAAGTGCAGACAATGTGATTCTCAGAGAAGAAATTGCAAGTTTCAGTTTCAGATAAGAAACTGCAAGTTTCAGAGGCAGAACATTTATATTAACACGCCCTTTTCAAAAAGGGATAACATCATGTTGGAACTTTTATTCATGGTTTAAAATGGAACTACCAGCCAGTTAACATCATGCTGATCAACATTCATGCATGGCACATCTTCATATGATGCACAGTCAAAAAGATATGATATTTTCAAAATGCCCACACAATGTCGAGTGTGTGAAAAACAGAGAAAACGAGGAACGAAGTTTTGGCAAGTGTCGGAGGTGGTGTGCGTAGATGACAATGGGGACCCACATGTTAATAATGGCAAAGGCAAAAAAATTGGAGATATTTCCGCTGCATCAGGTGGAATCGAACCCGGGCGGAATAGCGGTCGGGTAGTGTCACTTGGCCACTGGGCTAGTTCAGTAGTTTCGCTAGAAATTAGGCACAACATCTACCATTATTGTAGCATGCCTTCCCCGGCTCCGGTTCGTTCTCGTCCGGGGCCTGGATGTCATCCTCCGCCTTTGTGCGCTCGCCGCGGCGCCGCTGTCTACCATTGTGAACATGCTGAACAAACGAGAGGAATCTGGAGAGGACTGTACGTGGAGAGGCGGACAGTTGGGACCCACCAGGTCCATGATCGTACGCAAGCAAGTGCCTCATTGAAAAAAATACTTCCTCCTAATGCTATACTAACGTTGGGGCCCACGGGTTTGTCAACATAGTTACATTTTTTAGGTGCTTCAACGTAGTTACTAAAGGAGATAAATTTACAACGTAGCCGGGGAGCTGGCAGGTATCATTTATTATTAGTGGGCCAGCAAGTATCAGCTGGGTTGTGGGCTGCCCCGTCTAGGCTTTCTTTTTTAACATGCGCAGCTGACGACATGTCAGTTTGTATTTTCTTGAGGGCCATCATGTATCGACCGTCCTATGGACCTCCCATCCTAGGTTTTATTTTTCCTGAAACATCCGCAGCCCAACTTATGTATATTTTTTGAAGAAAACGCAGAGGTCTGTTCTATTTTTCTATATAAGAATAGGAACGCCAGTTTCAACTTATGTTTCCCTTCTAACTATATTATATATATTTATATTATTTTATATGTTATTATATATTATTGTTATTGTCATCATATATTTAACAGATACTTACGTATATAACAAAAAAATATTTCACGTCTTATTAACTTATAAAAATATTTTTTTAACAATAAAATCCTGAATTTTTTTACATTAAGGCAATGAAAATCCTGGTGATTGTGTACAAAAGCTTGGTAAGATTTAAGGGCCAATGTAATAATAAAGCACTTATTATTTAAATGTATTTATAAGAAAATGCTCAGCCCCTGATTATTTTTTGATAACATTGCTGCACCCAACCGATGATGACATGTACCTAGGTTAGGGTCATAGGCCTGACCTAGACGCCCTACCCAAGGACACTGCCCTAGAGTCATAGACATTCAAAGTACAACAGAGTATGCCGACTGAAACCACCTTGGAATGCCATCCACTCGACCAGCTACCTCAGTCGGTACCCCAATTCCATTCGACCAAGAAGGAGTCACTCGACGACACCAAGAACCACTCGGAGAACAGAAGGTCTAAAGCCACTCAGGATGGCAACGGTCAGGCGTTCACTCCATAGTCTTAAAGGTCATTTATAGCTCTTTATAGCTAGCATTACCAGTAATGCCCTGTCTTAATGTATATTGAACCCTATGTAACTGAGGGCTGGAGAGGTTTGGCACACTCTATATAAGCCACCCCCTCCTCCGGTACAAGGGTTCGCACCCCCTGTAACTCTCACGCATAATCCAGTCGACCAAGCCTCCGGGCACCGAGACGTAGGGCTTTTACTTCCTCCGAGAAGGGCCTGAACTCGTAAATCTTGCATGCATAACCTCACCGTAGCTAGGATCTTGCCTCCTCCTACGTACCCCATATTCTTACTGTCAGACTTACTCCCACGACAGTTGGCGCCCACCATGGGGCCAGTGTCTTAGCGACTTCCGGTGAGGTTGCAGTTTTTCTGATCTCTGTCAACATGGTTTCTAGCGGTGGTTTGGATTTGGGTCGCGAGATCCGTCTTGGCGCGCTCGTTTTCATCGTCGACGACTCCACCTGGCTCCAAGAGGCCCCCCTCAACGTCGAGGCCCTTCCCATCCGTGGGGCGGTGCACTTTCGTGCGAGTGCCTGTGGCGTCCTCCTGCGGCAGCCGTCGACCCAGTATCGGTCAGCTCCCGCGTCGTCCACCCTTCCAGATGTACGCCGTCGCAAGAGATCTGGTCGATCGCGGCTTCAGCGTTGGGTGAAGCATGCGATGGCCCGCCAGTCGGCCACCCCTTAAGTCGCGGAAATTGAGCCCGACGAATCGCTCTACGGACTATTTGACCTGTCGACTGGTTCCGCTGAGACCCTGTCCGAGTGCGGAAGCAGCGACCCTGCAGCGGAGGTCCTGATGGTTGACAGGCCGTGCAGCCCGCCTGGTTTCCGTCACAGTGGTGGTGGCGATGGTGGCGGCGGCCCGTCGCATGGTCATGACGAGTATCATCTCGAAGCCCTCAGTTCAGAGCAGAGGGAGGAGCTGCATCGTCGCAACGTGGAGGCGCTCCACACCCCCATCATCAGAGAGACCTCTGAGGCTTGGGCCTTGGAGGCTGCGCGCCTGGCCACC
This sequence comes from Triticum aestivum, assembly GCF_018294505.1. Lineage (NCBI taxonomy): Eukaryota > Viridiplantae > Streptophyta > Magnoliopsida > Poales > Poaceae > Triticum > Triticum aestivum. Next base: position 381,410,158 of record NC_057799.1, on the reverse strand, counting down.
CTGGCTGAGCGCGCGCGTCTGGAGTATCTCCAACATTCACTCGACGAAGGCGCCCCATTGGCAGATCCCCGAATCCAGTCGACGTCACTGACAGTTGTTCCCGCCGGAACCTCAGGTATATCGCACACCAGTCCCAGAATCTCGCAGCTGCAACCTGTATAGCAGAGTCGATTCAGCCATCCCGTTCAGAGGCTGGCAGAGGTTTGATGCAGATCCGAGCGTTGCTCCAAGCGGCAGGGGGACAAAACTTAGCTGTTTCCCAGTCGTGCAACATGATCCACAGCTGGTCTATGGTGGCGGACACAGTCCAGTCGACTCACAGTCCAAGATCGCCTCCGTGGCGTGAGGGTCGTGGGCACCGCCAGGAGCAATACCTGGACTGGAACCACGAACAATATGATCATCAATTCGACCGTGATGACCGCCTCGAGTGCCTACGCCCCCTCCGAGGGGCGGATCGTATGCGCGCCGGCTGTATGATGACAGGCGCCCGTATGGTGATGAGAGGAGAGCTCCAGTCGACCCAAGAGAGCCCGGGTTTGATGCAAGATCAGTTCTCGTTCAGGGTCTGGTCGACAGAGGCCGGGCACACAGAGAAGAGCAAGACACAGACCATCTGACTGGGAGCAGAGTTCATGTTTCTGGGCCTGAATGTTTCAGTAGAGCCATCAGAGCCGCTGAGATCCCTCCCAACTTCAGGTTGGCGACGCGTGTGAGTAAGTTCACCGGTGAGTCGAAGCCCGACACTTGGCTGGAAGATTACCGAGTGGTAGTGCAGATTGGTGGCGGCAACGATGATGTAGCCATGAAGAACCTCCCCCTGATGCTTGAGGGTTCAGCCAGGGCTTGGTTGAATCAGTTGGCCCCCGGCAGTATTTTTAGTTGGGAAGAGTTGGCCCGAGTGTTCGTTAAAACATTTGAGGGCACCTACAAGTGACCAGCTGGCCTGACTGAATTGCAGCATTGTGTCCAGAAACCAAATGAAACCTTGAGAGATTACATTCAGAGATGGACTACCCTTCATCATACAGTGGAAAATGTGTCACAACACCAAGCAGTTTGCGCCTTCAAAGAGGGCGTTCAGTACAGAGAGCTCAACCTGAAATTCGGTCGGACAGAAGACATGTTCCTGGCCCGAACGATGGAAATAGCCACCCGGTACGCTAACGGTGAAGAAGAAGACCGACTCCGTAGTGGCAAGAATAAACCAGTCTCCCAAGACAAGGAGGAGGAAATTCCAGTCGGAAGCAGAAGTGCAAAGCTGAAACTGCAGGTCCAGCTGAAGCCACAGTTGTGAACCAAGGGAAGTTCAAGGGGAAGCCCAAAGGGCCGTGGGTCCCCAAAAAAGTGAAAGATCAAGCGGGAAATGATGTTCTTTATTAGTTGTGCCACATACACACCAAAAAAGATGAAGAGGGTAACTGGATTTATCCCAAGCACACCACTCGACAGTGTCGACTCCTGATTCAGAGCTTCCGAGAGGGTCAGCCCAGCGAAAAAGAGAAGGAATCTGATAAGTAAGAGGACAAAGAGGAAGATGATGGTTACCCCAATGTCAATGCCACTTTAGTGATTTTTGCTGACGTCGAGAGCAAAAGTTTACTGAAAGTCATCAATCGTGAAGTGAACATGGTTGCTTCGGCAACTACGACATATTTAAAGTGGTCAAAGACTCCAATTACATTCAACCAATCCGATCACCCAGCGCACGTTGCTACCCCCGGGCGGCAAGCGTTGGTGGTTGACCCAGTCATTGGGGGCACCCGACTGACCAAGGTTCTGATGGATGGTGGCAGTGGTTTGAACATTCTGTATGCTGAGACCATCCGAGGGATGGGCATTCCGATGTCCAAGCTCAGTGAGAGCAACATGAGATTCGACGAAGTCATCCCAGGAAAGAAAGCTGATTCACTCGGTCAGATCACCCTTGATGTGGTTTTTGCTGATTCAAAGAATTACCGTAAGGAAAAGTTGACGTTTGAGCTGGTGGATTTTCACAACGCTTATCATGCTATTCTGGGCAGGACTGCATATGCTCGTTTCATGGCTCAACCATGTTACGTGTACCTCAAATTGAAGATGCCTGGCCCAAGGGGCATGATTACAGTCACAGGGAATCGGCAAAGGGCAGAAGAGTGCCTCCAGAAGGGCTCAAAGATTGCTGATGAGCAAATGGCAGCAGTAGAAATGGAAGAGTACAACAAGAACGCAGATCCAAGTGATTTGTTGCGAGCTAAGAAGCCTGCTTCTGAGTCCGCATTCCAGTCGGCCGGTGAAACGAAGCATGTTCATATTCACCCGACCGATCCCAATGCTGCTCCGACCCACATCTCAACAACATTCGACAGCAAATAGGAAGAAGCGCTCATCCAGTTCCTCTGTGAGAACTGGGACATCTTCGCATGGAAACCATCTGACATGTCGGGTGTACCCAGGGGACTTGCTGAGCATCGTTTGCGAGTCGAGCCAAAAGCAAAACCCGTCAAACAACATCTCCATCGGTCCGTCGTGGAGAAAAGGAAAGCAATTGGCGAGGAGGTGGCTCGGCTTCTGGCAGCTGAGTTCATCCGTGAGATATACCACTCTGAGTGGCTCACCAATGTTGTCATGGTCCCCAAAAAACAGGACTCACTTCATATGTGTATCGATTTCAAGCACATCAATCGGGTGTCGGTGTCAAAACCGGCGGATCTCGGGTAGGGGGTCCCGAATTGTGCGTCTAAGGTTGATGGTAATAGGAGACGGGCGACACGATGTTTACCCAGGTTCGGGCCCTCTCTACGGAGGTAATACCCTACTTCCTGCTTGATTGATCTTGATGAATATGAGTATTACAAGAGTTGATCTACCTCGAGATCGTAATGGCTAAAACCCTAAGAGTCTAGCCCGTATGACTATGATTATGATTATTCCCTCTACGGACTAAGCCCTCTGGTTTATATAGACACCGGAGGGGACTAGGGTTACATAAAGTCGGTTACAGAGAAATGAATCTTCATATCCGAGCGCCAAGCTTGCCTTCCACGCCAAGGAGAGTCCCATCCGGACACGGGAGAGAGTCTTCGGTCTTGTATCTTCACAGCCTATCAGTCCGGCTTTCGTACCATAGTCTGGATGCCCAAGGACCCCTTAATCCAGGACTCCCTCAGTAGCTCCTGAACCAGGCTTCAATGACGAGGTGTCCGGTGCGCAAATTGCCTTCGACATTGCAAGGCGGGTTCCTTCTCCGAATACTTCAAAGTACCTGACTTAAAGAGCAGCATTCAGCTTTTCATTTAATGTCGCACCCATCGGCGTCCACGCCTTCATGACTTCAGCTTCCACGTGTCGAGCAAATACGAGAGGTCGGGGTATTTTTGCACATATCACCCTGACCATATAAGAAAGGCGTCTATTTAAAGAGATTGGGATCTTCAGATCCATTCCACGCCAAGCGAGGGATCCTCAAAGCTCGCTAGGAGAAATCACTGCAACATGGCTAGCGCTCCCAGCTCTTCCTCCCGTCCCCACGGCCCCGAAAAAGGCGATTGGGAGAAATGTTCCATATCCCATAGTCGGCTAATAAAGCTGCAGACACAGGGATTTCTTCCCCCCGTGGATCTAGTCCCTGTTCGAGCAGGATTGACTTCCTTCAACGGCGGGGCTCAGGCGGAGAATTTCCCCAACCCATCCAGGGGGGACGAGTGTGCTTCGTTCCCTACTTGTTGAGAGGCGTTGGATTTCCAATCCACCCGTTCCTCCGAGGACTTCTGGAGTATTATGGCCTCCAACTGCACAATTTCACTCCTACCTCCATCCTGCACATCGCGGGTTACGTTGGTCTTTGTGAGCTATTCCTGGGTTGTGAGGCCCATTTTGAATTGTGGAGGAAGCTATTCTGCCTCGTCCCTCGCAACCAAGAGGGATCAATATTTGAAGTGGGTGGAGCCGGAGTATGGCGCATCGCCGGGACCGGATACCTGTTCGTCACGCCGAAGAAGGCATTCGAAGAGTGGCCTTCCGAATGGTTCTACATCGAGGACGTCGCCCTTCCTGACCCAGTCCGAATGGGTCTTCCCGAATTTACAAGTGTTCTGTTGAAGAAACACCACAGATGGCGCCCTCGGAGCCTCGAGGAGGAGATTGCGCGGAAGTCCGTCAATTGATGAGCAAGATAAAGTCGCTTGCCCAGTCCGGATTATCAATAATCGAGGTAATGGCGACTTCCATAGTACGAGGGGTTCAGCCACTCCAATACAAAGGGCTTCCCATGTGGCACTACAATGGGGAAGATGACGCCTCCCGCTGCGGTCGGAAAGGTCCGGATACCCCCACCGCTTTGGCCAAAATATTGGCCGAACTATTCAAAGGGGAGGGAGAGGAATTCATTCATATTAAGTGCCGAGATGGATTTTCCATGTACAATCCTCCTAGTTGGGTGAGTTCCAATCCCACTACTCCACTCAATCTACTCCTTGAGTCACCTTTAATGAACATTACTCCGTCCATTTGTAATAGGAATGGCGAAATATCACCAAGGGGCTCCACTGCCCCGCCCCACAGCTAGAGAACCACAACCGGGACCTTGACCCCGGATTCGAAGAGGATCCGGACATATGCGTGGAGCTCGAGGATGGGGTGTTCTACCAGGCGAGCTATGACGACAAGCAAGTGGCCATCGCCGCCGACTATCCCGGTCTTCTCCCTGCCTCACACGTAAGTAATCAGGAGACATCTCCTCCAAAAGAGCTTCCTCATTCTGCCTCACCCACCGCACTGTCTCGTGCTCCAAAGGGGAGGCGTTCGGCACGCCATGCTACACCAGAGGCAGCTCCAAAGAGAGCGGCGCCCACGCCGGGCAAGCCTTCGAAGAGGAAGGCGAACGAAGACACGACCGAGCCCTCGTCAAAGAGGTATGGCTTTGTAAATATGCCCCTTGGCAGTCACATCCAATTGTAACATTGTCCGCTTGTGCCTTATCAGGAAAAGTGTTCGCCGGACTATGTCCGAGGGTCCTGCCGGTCACACTCCCAATAGCCAGGTTCCAGACCCTGTCTTAAAGATGGGGGCTGATACGGGAGTGAAGCCGGATTGTCCTTTGGCAGAGGATTCAGATGAGGTATGCGTCACAAACTCGGAAGTGGAGAGCGCCATGAATCATCGGCGTCGGAGGGCCGTTCTATGCGACCCCGGCTTTACAAAAGAGGCATTCAATGCCTTCAGCTCGGCTGATGCATACATCTGAGCTGCTCAAGATGGGCTTACCAGAGCCACAGACCAGCATTTGAAAGATATGCGGGTAAGTTTACATTGTACAAATATGATAATTATATATCAGTAGCCCTCGAGACTTGAAGCAGTTGATGCAACTGATTTAAGGATCATTGTATGATCAGGTGCTTACGGAGAAGAACAATCTGTTGTCTCAAGAACTGGAAAAGTGTCGGACCAAGCTAAATGCCGCTACCGTCAAACTGGAAGAATCCAAGAAGGCATCGCCTGGTAATATTCCCCTCCATCGAGAAAATAAATTATATGCCAGCAATGCTAATAGTGTTTGCATATCTCATTGCATGATCGTCAGATAAACTGAAGGAGGCACTGGAAGTCGCGCAAGCGGGTGAACAAGAAGCCAAAAGCCAACGGGCCGCGGGCGAACGTATACTGACCCGGGTCAGGGAGGAGAAAAACAAACTCCAGGATTCCAACACCCAGCTGGGCGAAGAACTGAAAGATGTGCGTGCCCAGCTGGCTGACTCCGTGAAGGAAAATAAGAGACTACGAGGGGGCATATTTAGTATGTGTTCAAACTTACCTCCATGTAATTCGGCGAGTAAAGGTACTGACAGAGTTATGTCTGTAGGTATGCTAATTGGCCGTCCCGAAGAGGAGATGTCCGGGTCTTCGGGCGATTTGCTACAAGAGCTGTCGCAAATGCACGAGCAAGCTCGGCAGGCGATGCGAAGTGTTGCCAAGGCCTTATGGCCATCCGCCTCCCCTCCAGGAAGTATGGAAGAGCTTGTACAACTATTCAAGGGAGCGCGATGGTGTTTCCAGTTATGGAAGATATCGGCCTGCCGGGAAGGTGCGCGAGAGGCCTGGGCTATGGTGAAAACATGGTATACCAAGCTTGATCCAAATCATATGGGCCGGGTTGGACCTCTAGGGTCAGATGGGAAAGAAATTCCCATTAATTTGGTATATGACCAAGTAGAAGTAGCTGCCAAATATTCCCAACAGGATTGTAAGCTAGACAGCCTGTTGGACGGTATAGGGGAAGAAGTTTTTTAGTCCAAGTGACTATGTACTTTCCTTGACATATTTGTCCCTAGCCGGATTGTAAAACGATTGTCATGGCAGACCTTTTCACTTTGACCTCTGGACCCGAAGGTACGGAGTGCTTCCGAATACCTGAGCGGCAAAATAGACCGGGGTATGCATGGAAACCAGGTGTAGGGGTCATACTTGCTTGAACAGACAAGTTGTATCCGGCTAGCTATGTTATATTACATTATGATTGTAAGAAACATCTTCCAGAGAGAATAGTTCCGTTAAGGGTTCCTTTCCCTGGGTGTACATGCGTTAATGTGCATGTTCGAACTGTGATTGAAAAAATCGCAGTATACGTAGCATCTGGGGGTTCATAGTGAAATGGATGTAAAAACATCTTTAGTCCGCCGACCGAATATTCCCTTAAGAACGCTAGCTTTCGGCTTCACCCAGTCTGAGGTACACATCCGGATGACCCGGCAGTAACAATCGCAGAGGTGCTCCCTTTATGCCCTAGCCGAACAAACGGGAATGTAGGGCATAAGCACAGGAGCCAGGCAACCCAGCTTGGCCAAAACTTAAGTCATATCGATGCATATAATGGCGAAGAAAAGGTACATATGACGAAAAAAACACATATGTGATGAGCTTGATGCTCGGAAAAAAACAATAATAAGCTTCTGTGCAAGAAGCCCCCAGGTATAATGGACGTACATATGTGAGGATGTGTATGTCATAGGTGCATGGTTTAGCCGCACGAAAGCTTTAAGGCTAAAAAAGGAAGAAGAAGCAAAAAGAGAGGAGAAAATAAATAATGGAAACAATAGGGAGAAGGAGATGAACAAAGAGTTCGGCGCTAGGCATAGAATCTTCGTAGTCTGGCCGCGTTCCAGGGGTTCGGCTCTAGGCGATTGTCTGCTGCATCATGCAGGCGGTACGCTCCTCCAGTGAGAACTTCGTCAATGATGAAGGGACCCTCCCACTTGGGCTTGAGTTTGTCCTTTTTCTTCTCCGGCAAGCGTAGAACGAGTTCACCAACATTATAAGTCTTGGCCCGCACTTCTCTGCTTTGATGTCTGCGGGCTTGCTGTTGATAAAATGCGGAACGGGCTTTTGCAACGTCGCGCTCCTCCTCCAAGGCATCTAAGCTGTCCTACCGATCAAGCTTGGACTCTCTCTCTTCCTACATGCTGTCAGATTTCGGGTTCCGGAAAAACCCTTAAGGTTCGAACACTGGGGTGCGCGTGAAGATCTCCCCTCTCAAAATTTCTCGCACTCCACGATCTAGCAGAGAAACTCGTCGAACCCGAAGAACACAGAGACGCAAGATTTATACTGGTTCGGGCCACCGATGTGGTGTAATACTCTACTCTAGTGTGGTGCGGTGGATTGCCTCTTGGGCTGGGGATGAACAGTACAAGGGGAAGAACAGCCTCTTGGGGAGAGGTGCTCTTGTGCTCGATGGACTTGTGTGGGGGAGGATTACTCGAGATGAGTTCGAGATGCCTCCTACCGTGGTGGCTAGTCCTATTTATAGAGGCCCTGGTCCTCTTCCCAAATATTGAGCGGGGAAGGGATCCCACAACTGCCAATTTGAAAGGGGACAGCTAGTACAGCTTATCCTGACAAAGGTAGTCTTTGCCTGCCAAAGGCTCTGGTGGTGACGTCATCTTGGGCTCCACGGTGACCTCCGTCTTGCCGTCCTGCTGGTCTTGGTCTCATTGCACCGATATGGAAACCTTTGCTTGACGCCTCGGTACTCCTCGCCTGCGCTTGCCTCCTTAGCGCCAAAGAGGAAACAAGGACACTGTGTGCGCTGGCGCCCGCCTGGTCTCGATCGTCATGGCTTACGTCATGAGATCCTCGCGAGGTTCTCCTTGCCTTGATCTCTTCGCCCCTCGCGAGCCAGCCTGGTGAGGCTGCTCCCGAGGAGGTCATGCGTCGTCCGCCTCGCGAGACATGGCCCCTCGCGAGGGTCTTGAGTACTCGCTGGTGAAGATGGGCCATACGGGCCCGCTTGTGGAGCCACGCCGTGGGCCGCAGGTAGGCAAGTCTGGGGACCCCCGTTCCTAGAACGCCGACACATGCGCACTCGAGGTGAGTCATGAATAATGTCGCAGGGTAACACGGCCTCTGCGCCGTACACCATGAAGAAAGGTGTATATCCGGTAGTGCGATTGGGCGTGGCCCACAGCCCCCAGAGTACGGAGTCGAGCTCCTCAACCCAGTGCTTGTCTGATTCTTTCAAAGACCGCACTAGTCTGGGTTTAATGTCGCTCACAATAAGACCATTGGCTCGTTCAACTTGACCGTTTGTTTGCGGGTGATAGATAGAGGCGTAGTCGAGCTTAATGCCCAGATTAGCACAACAGGTTTTCACCTCATCGGCTGTGAAATTGGAGCCGTTATCGGTGATGATGTTGTGTGGAACACCATAACGGTGCACAACACTGGATATGAAGTCTATCACTGGTTCGGCTTCTGCCATTTTAACTGATTTGGCCTCTATCCACTTAGTGAATTTATCTACCATGACTAGCAGATACTTTTTCTTATGGCTTCCTCCTTTAAGGGGTCCGACCATATCAAGCCCCCAGACCGCGAAAGGCCAAGTGATGGGGATTGTTTGTAGAGCGGTGGGTGGCATATGGCTTTGGTTGGCGAAAAGCTGGCATCCGACGCAATGTTGGACAAGGTCATGTGCATCTGCTCGGGCCGTCGGCCAATAGAAACCTGTACGGAAGGCCTTTCTTACAAGGGCCCGAGCCGCGACGTGGTGACCACCGAGACCGGCATGAATTTCAGCCAAGAGCTGCCGCCCCTCTTCCTCGGAGATACATCTTTGAAGTACTCCGGTATCGCTTTTCCTGTAGAGTTCTCCGTCGTGGACCTTGTAGGCTTTCGAGCACCGGACAATGCGGCGAGCCTCATTCTGATCCTCAGGGAGTTCTCGCCTATTAAGGTAGGCCAAAAAGGGTTCGGTCCATGGGGCAATGACTGCCATGATAAGATGGGCAGACGGTGTTATTTCGGTGGCTGAGCCCCGGATGATATCGATGTGTTCGGAATCTGGGGTTATGGTCGGATCCGGACTAGTGTTGCCGCTCTCCCCTTGCCACACCATGGATGGCTTGAAAAGCCTTTCCAGAAAGATGTTAGTGGGACGGGGTCGCGCTTGGCGCCGATGCGAGCAAGGACATCCGCTGCTTGATTACTTTCTCGAGCCACATGATGGAATTCGAGCCCCACGAACCGGGCTGACATTTTGAGAATGGCGTTGCGATAAGCCGCCATCTTCGGATCTTTGGCATCGAAATCTTCATTTATTTGAGATATTGCGAGGTTTGAGTCCCCGCGCACTTCCAGGCGTTGTATGCCCATGGAGAACCCATCCGAAGACCATGCAACAAGGCCTCGTATTCGGCTGCATTGTTGGAATCTGTGTATAATATTTGGAGTACATACTGAACTGCATCTCCAGTGGGGGACGTTAAGACAACGCCCGCCCCTAATCCCGACAGCATTTTGGAACCATCGAAGTGCATAACCCAGTTGGAATATGTGCCGTACTCTTTAGGGAGTCCGGCCTCTGTCCATTCGGCAACGAAGTCAGTCAGTACTTGCGATTTAATGGCTCGGCGCGTTTTGTATGTTATGTCGAATGGAAGGAGCTCGATGGCCCACTTGACAATTCGGCCGGTGGCATCGCGGTTGTTTATTATGTCGTTGAGTGGTACCTCGGAAGCCACCGTGATCGAGCACTCTTGAAAGTAGTGTCGCAGCTTCCGGGATGCCATGAAGACCGCGTATGCTATCTTTTGGTAATGAGGGTATGGGGATTGGCATGGTGTGAGAACGGTGGAGACGTAGTATACCGGTTTCTGGAGCGGGAACTTGTGTCCGTCCTGCTCTCGCTCGACGACGAGCACGGCACTCACCACCTAGTGTGTTGCCGATATGTATAATAACATGGGTTCGCCAACGTTCGGCGCGGCTAGGATTGGGTTGCTCGCTAAAAGGGCCTTTATTTCTTCCAGTCCAGCCGTTGCCGCATCTGTCCACTCAAAGTGGTCGGTACGTTGGAGAAGGGGATAAAGTGGCAATGCTTTTTCTCCTAATCTGGAGATAAAGCGGCTTAAAGCTGCCACGCATCCGGCTAGTTTTGGACTTGTTTAAGGTCTGTTGGTGTAGCCAATTGTGACAAAGCTCGGATTTTGGCTGGATTTGCCTCAATTCCTCTATTGGAGACGATGAAGCCCAACAGTTTTCCAGCGGGAACGCCGAAAACACATTTTTCCGGATTGAGCTTGATGTCGTATGTACGGAGGTTGTCGAATGTGAGGCGTAGATCGTCTATTAATGACTCGACGTGCCTAGGTTTGATGATGACGTCATCCACATACGCTTCATTTGTCTTGCCGATCTGTTTTTCTAGGCATGTTTGAATCATGCGTTGATAGGTGGCCCCGGCGTTTTTGAGCCCGAAGGGCATAGTGTTGAAGCAGAATGGCCCATATGGCGTAATGAATGCCGTTGCGGCTTGGTCGGACTCCTTCATTTTGATTTGATGGTATCCGGAATATGCGTCGAGGAAACACAGTGAGTCGTGTCGTGCGGTAGAATCGATAATTTGGTCGATGCGGGGGAGGGGGAAGGGATCCTTAGGGCAGGCCTTATTAAGGTCTTTGAAATCGACGCACGGGCGCCATGATTTATCCTTCTTTGGCACCATCACCAGGTTTGCTAGCCAGTCTGGGTGTTTTATTTCTCTAATGAATCCGGCCTCGATTAACTTGGCTAGCTCCTCCCCCATGGCTTAACGTTTGGGTTTGAAAAAGCGCCGCAGTGTTTGCTTGACCGGTTTATATCCCTTCAATATATTGAGGCTGTGTTCGGGCAACCCGCGTGGGATTCCTGGCATATCAGAAGGGTGCCAAGCGAATATGTCCCAGTTCTCGCGCGGGAACTCTCGTAGCGCGGCATCAACCATTGGGTCCAGCTGTGCCCCGATGGATGCTGTGTTCTTGGGATCCGTTGGGTGGACTTGAAATTTGACTATTTCATCTCCTGGTTTAAAGGAGGTGGATTTGGGTCGCTTGTACAGGATTACATCGTCTCTATCCACCGTGGAGCGTAGTGCGGTTAATTCTTCGGCCGCGAGGGCTTTGGAAAATGCCTCGAGGGCCAGGGATGCGGTTTTATTTTCAGCGCGGAGTGCTATGTCCGGATCGCTGGCAAGAGTGATTATACCATTGGGCCTGGGCATCTTGAGCTTCATGTACCCGTAATGAGGTATAGCTTGGAAGCGTGTAAATGCATGTCGCCCCAATAGGGCGCGATATCCACTATTGAAAGGGGCCACTTGGAAGGTTATTTCTTCGGACCGATAATTCGCCGGCGTGCCGAATACCACGTCGAGTGTGATTTTTCTAGCGTATCGCGCCTCCCGACTGGGAATAATTCCTCGGAAGGTCGTGCTACTTTGCTCGATGTGGCTCCTGCCTATTTCCATTTTGTTGAGTGTGTCCTCATAAGTGAGGTTTAATCCGCTGCTGCCATCCATGAGCACTTTGGTAAGCCGAAAGCCGTCCATGATTGGACTAAGGACCAAGGCGGCTGGTGCCTGGACTGTTCTGAATTTTGGTTCATCACCGACATTAAAAGTTATGGCCGTGTCATTCCAGGGGTTTATTGCTGCGACTTGGCAGACTTCGGCGAGGTCACGGAGTGCCCTTTTGCGCATGTTATTTGAAGCGAAGGTTTCGAAGACCGTCAATACTCTGAGGTATTTGTGGTGAGTAGTTCCTCGCTGCTCTTGGCCACTTGCCGGAGTATCCAACATGCTCTAAGGTTGTGGGTCGATATGGTATCCGGTGTTGTGTGTATTTTGCATGGCCTATCGAGCCATCCCTCGAGAATAGTTCCATGCCCCGTAATGGGCTTAGATTTCTTTACTGTCAGGTGCCCCACGAGGGTGCATCCTTTTTGCCTGGACGGGGGGTTGAGTGGAAACCGGTGGTTCCCAGCGAGCTGCCTGGGTTTTCCAGGTGCTTTCCATTGCGCAGTACTTCTGTACTATGGTTGTCAAGTCAGCGAATTGTAATACGCGACGACGGTTGATGGCGTTGAGGATTCCTTCATCCGTGCAATTGTTGCTGAATACTGCGATCGCGTCTTCGTCGCGGAAAGCTTTAATCTTGTCTTTGACGAGGAGGAATCTGGCCCAAAAGTGATGGACTGTTTCCTAAGACTGTTGTCGTATATGCATGAGATCGTTTATATCTGGGTGGGTGGGTGGCTTTAAATCCGAACCCTGGCACAATTTGGGATCCGGAGTTTGAAAAACTTCGGAACTTAATAGCTCGGGCTCCGGGATATCAACTGAATTTTCAGGCCCGTCGTCCGATTCTAGGTTCGGAGGGCAGGGCGTGTCTTTCCGAAGGCATGTGAGGGAGTCCTGGACTAAGGGGTCCTCGGGCGTCCGGCCTTCTAGCCATGGGCCGGACTGATGGGCTGTGAAGATGCGAAGATCGAAGACTGCACCCGTGTCCGGATGGGACTCTCCTTGGCGTGGAATGCAAGCTTGGCGACCAAATATGTAGATTCATTTCCTTTGTAACCGACCCGGTGTAACCCTAGATCCTCCCGGTGTCTATATAAACCGGAGGACTTAGTCCGGAGAGAGAGAATCATTACCGTAGTCATACAGGCTAGGCTTTTAGGGTTTAGCCATTACGATCTCGTGGTAGATCAACTCTTGTAATACTCATATTCATCAAGATCAATCAAGCAGGAAGTAGGGTATTACCTCCATAGAGAGGGCCCAAACTTGGGTAAACATCGTGTCCCCTGTCTCCTGTTACCATCGACCTTAGATGCACAGTTCGGGACCCCCTACCCGAGATCCGCTAGTTTTGACACCGACATTGGTGCTTTCATTGAGATTTCCGCTGTGCCGTCCTCAAAAGGCTCGATGGCCCCTTCAATCGTCAACAATGACGCTGTCCAAGGAGGAACCTTCCTCCCCGGACAGATCTTTGTGTTCGGCAGCTTCGCACTGCGGGCTAACTCGCTTGGCCATGTGGAGCAGATCGATAGCTACGCCCCTGGCCATCAGGTCAGATTTGGGAGCTTGAACTACGTCGCGGACATCCATGGAGACTTGATCTTCGCCGGATTCAAGACCGCGGCGACCGCTCCCGGTCACCTCGACGAATATGACCTAAGTCTGTCGACTGACCGCTTTCAGGAGATAGCTCCTGTAATTGCTCTGGCCTTAGATCCGGAGCATATTGCGCCATCCAAGGATGGGAAGCTCAACCCCGCCACGGAGGCCATGGATCCCGCGGCATTGGAGCCGCACATGGACCTAAACTCATGGGACACCGGCGTTACCGGAACTCCGGACTCGTCTCTAGCCATAAGTTCCGAACCATATGAGCCCGCGGACGCCGAACTTGATCGTTTATCGATCTTCGAATTCGGCACCGCAGACATCTTTCAGCATTCACCTTTGGGCGATGTGCTAAACTCATTAAAAAATCTGTCCTTGGCGGGGGATTCACAGCCGAATTATGTCTGGTTCAAGCTGCAGGCTGATGATGGGGGAGAATTTCGCTTCCCACCCACCACCCACTTCATAGCCACTGTCGATGACTTAACCGACACGCTTGACTATGACTCCAAAGACATCGATGGTATGGACGACGATGCCGGAGATGAGGAGGCCCAAAACCCGTTGTTCACTGGATGATGGACGGCCACTTCCTCATATGACGGATACATGGTAGATACGCCGAAAAATAATAGCGGCGATGACAAGGAAAACCCAGCAAAGGAGGACCCTCCTAAAATGCAACCAAAGCGCCGGCGTCAGCGGCGCCGTTCTAAATCCCGCCGCAGCAGGGACAGCAACACCGGCACAGGAGACAACAACACTCTGGATGGTGCCAAAGACACAGAAGAACCCGATGAACAAACAGCCAAACAAGACAATCAGGAATCAGGGCATGTCAGCCCTGAGGAACGGGCCATAGAAGAAGACTCGGAGGACAGTAGTTACCGTCCGCCCTCCGAGTAGGAGGTGAGCCTCGGCAATGAAGACTTCATCATGCCTGAGGAGCCTCTGGAGTAGGAGCACTTTAAGCTTCAGCTAATAGCCACTGCGAGGAGCCTGAAAAAGAAGCAGCAGTAGCTTCAAGCTGATCAAGACCTGCTCAATTACAAATGGACCGATGTACTGGCAGCCGAGGAATACGGCCTTAAACGCCCAGCCAAAAGTTACCCGAAGCACAGATTACTACCTCAGTTCGACGATGAGGCGCCAGACCCTGCACCAGCATCACGCAATGCGGTTGATCGGCCACCGCGCGGTCGGGATAAAACGGCAACACGAGCCGAAAACCAGACTGTCCCACCCCGCCGTAAAGGCAGGGATAAGACAGCTCGAGGCTATACATATGACCTCCGTCAAGACCTGGACAGTAGAGCAGAACATACAAGATCGATCTACAGATCGCGAGGACGTGCTTTAACGCGCGAGAACAGCTACCTATTCGGACGTGACAAAACTAGTCACGCTCGGGCCGAAAACCGCAGACGGACTCCATCAGAGCTACGTCGCGACACGGCCCGATATAGAGGCGCCGCACACCCTCTTTGCTTCACTGACGAAATAATGGACCACGAATTCCCAGAAGGGTTTAAACCCGTAATCATCGAATCATATGATGGAACAACCGATCCCGCGGTATCCACATGGCCCGCGGGGATGATCTTCACGCCATCAAATACCTCCCACTAAAACTTAAAGGACCAGCCCTTCACTGGCTAAACAGTCTGCCCGAGAATTCTATTGCAGCTGGGAGTACCTGGAAGAAGCTTTCCTCGACAACTTCCAAGGTACATATGTTCGGCCACCAGATGCCGATGACTTAAGTCACATAGTTCAACAGCCTGGGGAGTCAGCCAGGAAGTTCTGGACCAGGTTCCTAACTAAAAAGAACCAGATCGTCGACTGTCCAGATGCCGAAGCCCTAGCGGCCTTTAAACATAGCATCCGCGACGAATGGCTCGCCCGCCACCTCGGCCAAGAAAAGCCAAAATCTATGGCAGCCCTCACGGCACTTATGACCCGCTTTTGCGCGGGTGAGGATAGTTGGTTGGCTCATAGCAAAAACCCAGCCAGCGAGGCAGGCCCCTCTGAGGTTAAGAACAGTAACAGCAAGCTCCTACATAACAGACACAAACGCCGAAGCAATAGCGATAATACCGACGACACTACAGTCAACGCCGGATTCAGCGGCTCCAAGTCTAGCCAGCGGAAGAAACAGTACAAGAGAAATAATCAGGGACCATCCAGCCTGGACCGCATAGTCGATCGCTCGTGCCAGATAAATGGGACGCTAGACAAACCAGCTAATCACACCAATAGAGATTGTTGGGTTTTTAAACAGGCCGGCAAACTAAACGCCGAGAACAGGGAAAAAGGATCGCAAAGCGAAGACGACGAGGAGCCCCGGCAGACAAACACAGGGGGACAGAAGAAGTTTCCCCCTCAGGTCAAAACGGTGGACATGATATATGCTACACACAACCCCAAAAGGGAGCGCAAGTGCGCACTAAGGGACGTTTATGCGATAGAGCCAGTCGCCCCAAAATTCAACCCATGGTCATCGTGCCCGATCACTTTTGATCGTCGGGATCATCTGACCAGTATCCGGCATGGCGGATCAGCCGCACTAGTCCTGGACCCAATCGTTGATGGATTCCACCTAACATGAGTCCTCATGGACGGTGGCAGCAGCCTTAATCTGCTCTATCAAGATACAGTGCGCAAAATGGGCATTAACCCATCACGAATCAAGCCCACAAAGACTACCTTGAAAGGAGACATACCAGGTGTCGAGGCCCACTTTACGGGCTCAATCACGTTGGAAGTTGTCTTCGGGTCTCCGGACAATTTCCAAAGTGAGGAGTTAATCTTCGACATTGTCTCCTTTCGCAGCGGCTAACACGCACTGCTGGGACGAACAGCATTCGCTCGATTCAATGCAGTGCCACACTATGCTTATCTTAAGCTCAAGATGCCCAGTCCATGCGGCCCCATCACGGTTAACGGAAATACGGAACGCTCCCTCCATACAGAAGAGCACACAGCTGCCTTAGCAGCAGAAGCACAGAGCGGCCTTCTCAAGCAGAACCCTAATGCGGCCGCCAAGCCCACGGACACCGTTAAGAGGGTCCGAACTACCCCACAGCAGGACAACTCGGCTCGTCAGGAGCTCGATGAGTAATTCGGCCTCCGTCTCAGTCCCGATCAAGCGGTGGCATTCGCGCTGCGCGTACATAACTACGCACTCGAAATTCCATGGGCACCAACGGAGGCACAGCTAGCTTGTGATCCACAGTGCAACTCAACCGGCACCGGATACACATATACTTTTGCTTTTACTTTTTCCTTTCAGGTCTCAATCCCGTAGACCCCATCCGATGGCCTGATCATGGATCCTCTCGAAGGACAAGCACACCAAGACGGCAATAATAAGAGCGGTCAGTTGACCCTGTCGAATGGTATTATACAAGCTCGGCACGAGAGAGCCGCAGATATATGGGGGACTTCTCTAGGTGGTTTCGTTAAACGATCACTCTACCTGTTTTTCAGGACCCATACGCAGCTCTCTCTTGGTGAAGGTATAGTAAATAGCCTTTCTGCTTATTGCACCACTTGTACGAACGCGCTTTAACGCACCAATGAAATTATAATAGAAACAGTTTGCGGCCTAAATTTCCACGGCTTTAGCTTACCACTGGTTCTTCCTCTTTCTTTCTTTTTGCCTTTTTCTTCCTGGTAATTCTATCAGATAACACCCGTACACTCGGTGTGTTCCACCTTGCCAGGGGCTTCATAGCACCCCACAACATGGCAACAAAAGTCCGAACACTTTTACAGTATAGTTCGGCACCCCGAATTTAGCATTATATGCATTGGCTCCGAATCATGTCTTTGGTCAATAGTTGGGTTGCCCGGCTCCTGTGCTTGCTACCTTACGTTCCGCTATATCGGCTAAGGTAGTAAAGGGAGAACTGCTGCGATTGTGCCCTGGTTTATCCAAAGGAGCACCTCAGTAGAGAAAGCCGAAAACTGACTGTCATGATACGGCGAGAGCCGGTCAGCTGTTCGGAGGTTGCAAATCGTTGGAGATTTTTTCCGCATTACGCGAAGGATCGGTACTTCCCGATCAGACGCTCATAGCACTCTGGTTCGGATACCAGGGGCTGCGCCCATGTTTTATTATAAAACTCCTATGGCTAAGTGAGGGCGTTTAAGCCGCATAGTCTGATTGCCTGGTTCGTTGCGCTAAACAACTCCTTCAAGGACCATATAATTGGATCAAGATTGTTTAGATTCCATCCCGAACACCTCCGTACTACCTACGTGGGGGCAGAAGCCGACGACTGGCCAACCCTCAGATTTCATACAACACGGCCGCACAGGAGGAAAAAATTAAAACATAACAAGCATTATATTACAAACCGACTTTGTTTCATCATACAAGGCAAAGACAACACGAATATATTCATTCGAAAATAATGTCTTGCCCACACTGCGTTGCCACAATGCGAGACCCCTCTAGGACATCCGCAAAATAGCGCTCGGGTGTGCGGTGCTCCTTGCCCTCTGGCGGCCCCCTGGTCAGCTCGACGGCGTCCATCTTCGCCCACCACATCTTGCGACGGGCGAAGGCCATGCGCGCACCTTCAATACAGGCCGATCACTTGACAACGTCCAGCCGGGGACAGGCGCTCACCAGCCGTTTCACGAGTCCGAAGTAGCTACCGGGCATAGCATCGGCTAGCCATAGCCCGATTCTCAAATCCTTCATGGATAGTTCGGCCACCCTATGCAGCTCCACCAGCTGTTTCAGCTGATCGGTGAAGGGCATGGGATGCTCTGGTGCAAGATACTGTGATCAGAACAATTTCTCCGTGGAGCTCCCTTCTTCGGCTCGAAAGAACTCCACGGTGTTGGACACACTGTGCGGCAAATCTACGTAGGCTCCTGGAGAACTCCGAATTTGGGTTAGTAAGAAATACTTGTTCTTCATACACTTGCTTTGCATACTAAATGCCTTACCCGTCGTGATCTTTCTGGCCTCATGGATCTCCTGGAGAGCGCCCTGGGCCTCATTCCGAGCCGTCTCCGCGCTCTGACGAGCCTTGGCGAGTTCGGTCTCTCGAACTGATGCGTCGCACTCCAAGGTTTCGCACTTCCTCACTGCGTCCTGGAGCTCTTGTTGAATCTCGTTGACCCGGGCCTTCAGCTTCTTACGGGTGGCCTGCTCCTTGACAGCCTTCCCCTCGGCTTCGGCCAGGGCCTCTTTCAGGGCCTCGACCTCTGTCGTCGCTCCTATATACATCTTGACACTTCAGTCAATGCATATCATTTTACCTTCTTAATATAAAACGGGTTATCACATACCTTGTTTTTCTTGGAGCTACCTCCTCACCTGACCGAGCTCCTCCTCGGTCTGTCCAGTCTCTGCTTTAGTCCGGAGACTTCGACAGTATGTGAGGCTGCGGCCAAAAGCGACGCCTGCACATTCATTTCAGACAAGTTTAATTAGTTTCCTGCCATCATGGATTGATCCTCTGTCCGGTTTTTCTTTCCGAACACGGACAGTGTCTTAGGGGCTACTGTCTATATCAGGATTTTCTCCTTTTGTGTCGCTTACCTCAAAACCTGTCAGCAGGCTGTTGCAGGCTTCGGTCAGTCCACTTTTGGCGGACTAAACCCTATCAATCACCGTGCCCATAAGAACACGGTGCTCGTCCATATGGAAGCGCCTCGCAGCGCTTCCAGCAGATTATCTGGTGCCCCTGGTTGGACAGGGGTCACCGGTGGAATAGGCATACCCCCTTCTTTCGAAGGAGGCTGCGTGCCAGATCCTGGAGCCGTACCGGTCTCTGGAATCGAGTCCGGTTGAGGGCCGAATTGAATACGGCCCTCATCCTAAGTCTCCATGGGAATTGACTCCCCCTGGTGTTCGGCAACGGGGACTTCGCCTTCTGGCGCCTCTTCCCGGCCTGAGAAGGTCCATTGGGAGAGGACCTCGTCATCTCCCTTGGCCTTGGGAGAGTAAGCGGCCGGCGGTGTCTCGCTGGCCATGTCCTTCGAGTCCAACGAACCCTCTGATGAGGATCGCTGGGAGCTGTCGTGGGCCGGACTGTAATAGCATGATTAACCATGTCAATACGACAAGGAGGAGAGGTTAGATCTATGGGCATGTACGAGTCTTAACACTTACGATGCGGCCGGGGCTTAGTGCGGGGGCGTCGCTCCGGACTGCTGTCGACGTCCCATGCGGAGCTGCCCACAAGCTGACCTTTCCCCTTCTTGGGCGCCTCCGCCTCCAGAATTGTGGAGGCCGTCCTCTTATTTCTCCCTCCATCAGGGGGAGAGTCGCTCTCCTCCTCCTTCTCCTCCTCTTCATCGTCGTCGTCTTCAGCGACGGAGGAATGGGTCTTGTCTGCGGACATCGCGTCCGCAGCACCTTTGCGGTGGGGGCCACTTCGGACCCCCTTGACCTTCTTCGCCTGCGCCGTATAGGGCCCCGGCACCAGCATCTTCGCTAGACGCGGAATGACTGGTTCTTCAGGCAGCGGAGCCGGGCACTGGATCTTCTTCGCCCTCTCCATCCATTCCTGAAGAAGCAATGACAGTGAAAGTTTATGTATGCTCCTTGAAACAGACAAGTAGAGGACGCGTTAAAAACTTACCTCGCTCACGGGGTGGTTGACATCATGCCCACGGTCCGAATCCGTGGCTGGCGGTATTTCGTTGCCCTTGAAGAGCAACCTCCAGGCATCTTTGTGAGTGGTCTCAAAGAGCCTCTTCAGGGTATGGTGCTTCTTCGGATTGAACTTCCATAGCGGGAGGCTTCGGCTTTGGCACGGGAGAATCCAGCGAACTAGCATCACCTGGATTATATCAACAAGTTTGACATTCTTGTCCACCATGCTCTGAATGCGCGTCTGCAGCGCTATCAGCTCGTCTGGCGAACACCAGTTCAGGCTCTTCTCGACCCAGGAGGTGAGCCGCATTGGAGCACCAGGGTTGAATTCGGCAGCTGCGGCCCAGTTGGTGCCGCGGGGTTCCGTAATGTAGAACCATTGTTTCTGCCATTCCTTGACAGTCTCCACGAAAGTGCCTTTCGGCCAGGAGACATTGGACAGCTTACTCACCATGGCTCCTCCACACTCCGCGTGCTGGCCATCCACCACCTTCGGCTTCACGTTGAAGACTTTGAGCCACAGCCCGAAGTGGGGTTGGATGCGGAGGAAGGCCTCACACACGACGATGAACGCCGAGATGTTGAGGAAGGAGTTCGGGGATAGATCGTGAAAGTCTATCCCGTAATAGTACATCAGCCCGCGGACGAAAGGGTGGAGAGGAAACCCTAGTCTGCGGAAGAAATGAGGGATGAATACCACCCTCTCGTTGGGCTTCGGCGTGGGGACGACTTGTCCCTCGGCCGGCAGACGATGGGCGATTTCCTTCGCCAAGTACCCGGCCGCCCGAAGCTCAGTAATGTCTTTCTCCTTGACGGAGGAGACCATCCACTTGCCTTGGCCTCCGGATCCGGACATGGTTGAGTGCTAGCTTAAGTGGGAAGAAGATGAGAACTTGGGCGCTGGAGCTCAAGGGTGGAAGGGCGAAGGAAGAGAGAAGGCGTGGGAGACGAGGGGGGAATCATTATCCCCTTATAGAGGCAGTAAATATTGAACGCCTCCCTACTAGCCCTAAAACTCGCCTACTCCCAAGGGCTGTGTAAACGGCACGGTTGGGTTACCCACGCCCGCATTGATGAAAATCCCGCAATAAGGGGACACGATCTCTGCTTTGACAAGACGTGCCAATGGAAACCGCATCTCGAAACACGGAACGGCGGACAAAAACGGTTCGATATAGTGACCGAACAGATGTGATGTCATCTTGCAAAAAGTTGTCAGCAGATGGGACTCGTGGGATATTATATTCCCTCTGCAGTTGTGTGTGGTGCGTGTGTTACAGGTCCGGACACGATCAATACGTCCGAAGACTATCTTGGAGTTCGGAAGGAGGAACCCGCCTTGCAATGCCGAAGACAATCTGCGCGCCGGATACCTTGTCATTGAAGCCAGGTTCAGGGGCTACTGAGGGAGTCCTGGACTAAGGGGTCCTCGGGCGTCCGGCCTGTTAGCCATGGGCCGGACTGATGGGCTGTGAAGATGCAAAGACCGAAGACTGCACCCGTGTCCGGATGGACTCTCCTTGGCGTGGAAGGCAAGCTTGGCGACCAAATATGTAGATTCCTTTCCTTTGTAACCGACCTGGTGTAACCCTAGATCCTCCCGGTGTCTATATAAACCGGAGGACTTAGTCCGGAGAGAGAGACTCATTATCGTAGTCATACAGGCTGGGCTTTTAGGGTTTAGCCATTACGATCTCGTGGTAGATCAACTCTTGTAATACTCATATTCATCAAGATCAATCAAGCAGGAAGTAGGGTATTACCTCCATAGAGAGGGTCCGAACCTGGGTAAACATCGTGTCCCCTGTCTCCTGTTACCATCGGCCTTAGACGCACAGTTCGGGACCCCCTACCTGAGATCCGCCGGTTTTGGCACCGACAGCAGGTGTCCGGCTCTTCGAGCTTGGAGATCCGAACATAGTTTGTCCTCAGTATACAGGAAGAGTTGTCGTCTTGCTCCTCTACTACCGCTATCTGGTGGGTGATCGGCGGAGATTTAATTTCTCTCTGGTCGGGTTTAAGCCCGAACCGATCGTAGTCTGTAGCTACCCCCAAGGCGACAATTCGATCTAGGAGCTCGTTCAAACACGACAACTCCGCCGGATCCATCTGCTTGGAGTATTCGGAGTCAACACGGAGGGGATTTTCGATGACTCGAGAAGGCATCGTCGGCTTAACGGTCGAACGGGCGGTCATGGTAAAGCCGCCCAGCCGGAGGGTTTGGCTTGGGGCCAGTGCTCCTCCGGAGGTGACACTGTCCTTGATGACAAGGCGAGCCATCAATCCTGTCTTTGACGTCACAGCGGAACTCTCAATGAAAGCACCAATGTCGGTGTCAAAACCGGCGGATCTTGGGTAGGGGGTCCCGAACTGTGCGTCTAAGGTTGATGGTAACAGGAGACGGGGGACACGATGTTTACCCAGGTTCGGTCCCTCTCCATGGAGGTAATACCCTACTTCCTGCTTGATTGATCTTGATGAATATGAGTATTACAAGAGTTGACCTACCTCGAGATCGTAATGGCTAAAACCCTAAGAGTCTAGCCCGTATGACTATGATTATGATTATCCCCTCTACGGACTAAACCCACCGGTTTATATAGACACCGGAGGGGACTAGGGTTACATAAAGTCGGTTACAGAGAAAGGAATCTTCATATCTGAGCGCCAAGCTTGCCTTCCACGCCAAGGAGAGTCACATCCGGACACGGGAGAGAGTCTTCGGTCTTGTATCTTCACAGCCTATCAATCCAGCCTTCGACCATAGTCCGGACGCCCGAGGACCCCTTAATCCAGGACTCCCTCATCGGGCCTACCCGAAAGATCATTTCCCTCTCCCCCTCATCGACCAAATTATCAACTCGACTGCGGGATGTGAGCGTTTGTCCTTTTTGGATGCATATTCCGGGTACCATCATATCCGACTATATGGGCCCGACAAAATAAAACAGCCTTCATCACCCCATTCGGGTGTTTTTGCTATGTTACCATGCCCTTCGGCCTTAAGAATGCTGGCACCACATTCATGCGTATGACTCAAAAGTGCCTGCTCACTCAAATCAGTCGGAACGTGGAGGCGTACATGGATGACATCGTGGTCAAGTCACGCAAAGGTTCTGACCTACTGACTGACCTTGCTGAAACCTTTGCCAACTTAAGAAGATATGATATCAAGCTAAATCCGTCAAAGTGCACATTCGGAGTCCCGGGTGGAAAGTTACTCGGTTTCCTCGTTTCCGAACGAGTGATCGACGCAAACCCAGAAAAGGTTGGAGCAATCCTCCGAATGAAACGCCCCGTGCGTGTGCACGACGTTCAGAAGCTTACTGGTTGTTTGGCCGCATTGAGTCGATTCATCTCGTGTCTCGGTGAAAAGGCATTACCTCTTTACCGACTAATGAAAAAGTCTGACAAGTTCGAGTGGACTCCTGAAGCTGAATCAGCGTTTGTAGATCTCAAAGCCCTGCTTTCCACCAAGCCGGTGCTTGCTTCTCCAGTCAGCAAAGAGCCTCTACTATTGTATATCGCAGCCGCTAGACAGGTCATCAGCACAGTGCTCACAGTCGAGCGGGAAGAAGAAGGCAAAGCCTACAAAGTTCAACGCCCAGTGTACTATATTTCAGAAGTCTTGACTCCGTCCAAGCAAAGATATCCGCATTATCAGAAGCTTGTCTATGGAATTTACCTGACCACGAAGAAAGTTGCACACTACTTCACAGACCACTCGGTTTCAGTCATCAGCGACGCTCCATTATCAGAAAATCTGAACAATAGGGACACAATGGTCAAATGGAAAAGTGGGAAATTGAACTCCTTCCATTAGATATCAAGTTCGAGGCAAAGAAAGTAATCAAGTCCCAAGCAATAGCAGATTTCCTCGCCAAGTGGATTGAGCAGGAGCAACCTACTCAGATTCACTCGGAACATTGGACTATGTTCTTTGATGGGTCCAAGATGTTGAATGGCTCGGGTGCTGAGGTAGTCCTTGTGTCCCCAAGAGGTGACAAGCTCAGCTACGTCCTCCAAATTCACTTTGATTCTTCAAACAATGAAGCTGGGTATGAGGCACTTTTGTATGGGTTGCGTATGGCTATCTCACTCGGCGTCCGTCGCCTAATGGTTTACGGCGACTCAGACTTGGTGGTGTGAAGAAGGAGTGGGATATCAGGAGCCCAGCTATGACTGGTTATTGCAATGCAGTAAGGAAACTAGAGAAGAATTTGAGGGGTTAGAGCTCCACCACATACCTCGAATAAAAAATCAAGCTACGGATGATCTAGCGAAGATAGGTTCCACTCGGAAACCTATTCCCAGCAATGTGTTCTTGGAACATCTTCACACCCCATCAGTTCAAGAAGACCCCTTCACGGAGGAGCCCCCACAACCGATAAGTTCAACCAATCCGACTGAGATTGAATTCCCAGCCGTAGTCGACCTGATTATGGAAGTTTTGGTGATCACCCCCGACTGGACGGTGCCGTATATTGCATACCTGCTCAGGCAGGAGCTCCCAGAGGATGAAGATGAAGCCCGCCAGATAGTCCGTCGATCCAAATCTTTCACGAAGATAAGCGGACAGCTTTACAGGGAAAGTGTTACCGGAGTCGCCCAGCGTTGCATCTGCCAAGAAGAAGGTCGAATGATCTTAAACAAAATCCACTCAGGGACCTGTGGTCACCATGCGTCCTCTCGGACCATCATGGCCAAAGCATACCGAGCAGGATTCTATTGGCCGCGGGAAAATGAGATGGCTAAAGATATAGTCGACAAGTGCGAAGGCTGCCAGTTCTATTCAAACATGTCTCACAAGCCTGCATCTGCCTTGAAGACTATTCCACTCGTCTGGCCATTTGCAGTTTGGGGATTGGACATGGTTGGACCTTTCAAGACCGGCAGATCGAAGCGGCTTCACTCATTTGCTCGTAGCAGTCGACAAGTTCACCAAATGGATCGAAGCCAGGCCTATCAAGAATCTGGATTCAAACACCGCCATCAGCTTCATCAGAGAGCTGATATTCAGATATGGAGTCCCTCACAACATTATCACAGATAACGGCTCCAACTTTGATTCTGCTGAGTTCAGGGCGTTTTGTGCTTCCCAAGGCACTCAGGTTGATTACGCATCTGTTGCGCACCCGCAGTCGAATGGGCAGGCAGAAAGGGCGAATGGTTTGATCCTTCAAGGGCTGAAACCCCGACTAATCTGAGGTCTCAAGCACGTAGTTGGAGCCTGGCTGACTGAATTGCCATCTGTCCTATGGGGACTGAGAACAACTCCCAACCGTTCAACTGACCGAACTCCTTTCTTCATGGTGTATGGTGCTGAAGTTGTGCTTTCGAGTGATTTGCTGCACAATGAGCCTCGAGTGGAACTCTTCTCAGAAGCTGAAGCAGAACAGGCATGCCAAGATGCGGTTGATCTCCTAGAGGAAGAACGGGAGATGGCTTTGATCCGATCGACCATCTATCAACAAGACCTGCGTCGGTTCAATGCCAGACATGTCAGAGATCGAGCATTTCAAGGAGACCTTGTGCTCCGAGTGCACCAGAAACGACCTCACAAGCTCGCTCCGGCCTAGGAAGGCCCCTTCATCATCACCAAGGTGCTCCACAACGGGGCGTATTACCTCTACAACGTAGCCAAGAAAGAAGATGAGCCACGCACGTGGAATGCGGAGCTGCTCCGTCGTTTTTATACCTAAACACTCGGATCGACGAGTTGTAATAAGCATCCTTCAGTTTGCTTATCAAAGACAAGATTGTTGTGGTATCTTAATGATTGTTATCCCATAGACATATGTGTTCAAATCCCCCAGTGGGTGGCTTAGCCGCGAATCCGATTCGCCTAAGATTCAAAAAACTCCGAGTGCAGAGCAATCCTCCCACTCGGGGGCTTAGCCACGAATCCGATTCGCCTAAGTTTCAAAAACACTCCGAGTGGAGAGCAATCCTCCCACTCGGGGGCTTAGCTGTGACCCCGTACTCGCCTATGTTACAAAACACTCCGAGTGAAGAGCAACCCTCTCACTCGGGGGCTTAGCTTTGACCCCGTACTCGCCTAAGTTTCAAAACTACTCTGGGTGGAGAGCAATCCTCCCACTCGGGAGGTTAGCTGCGATCCCGTACTCGCCTAAGTTACAAAACAACTCCGAGTGGAGAAGCAATCTTCCCACTGGGCGGTTTGGCCGCATACTCAGAGCTGCGCCATAAATGCAACGTATGGTTGCACTCGGAGCTACGCCATAAATACAATGAAAACACTCCGAGTGAAGAGCAACCCTCTCACTCGGGGGCTTTGCTGCGACCCCGTACTCGCCTAAGTTACAAAACACTCCGAGTGAAGAGAAACCCTCCCACTCGGGGGCTTAGCCGCGAACCCAATTCGCCTAAGTTTCAAAAACACTCCGAGTGAAGAGCGACCCTCTCACTCGGGGGCTTAGCTGCGACCCCGTACTCGCCTAAGTTACAAAACTACTCCGAGTGGAGAGCAATCCTCTCACTCGGGGACTAGCTGCGACCCCGTACTCGCCTAAGTTAAAAAACAACTCCGAGTGGACAGCAATCTTCCCACTCGGCGGTTCGACTGCATACCCAGAGCTCCGCCATAAATACAACGTATAGTTGCACTCGAAGTTGCGCCATAAATACAATGTATGGTTGCACTCGGAGCCGCACCACAAATACAACGTATGGTTGCACTCGAAGTTGTGCCACAAGTACAACGTCTATTACGAGAGTGGTCCTTTCACTTGGAGTCAAGAAATGTGAAAGTAATGAAGGCAAAGCAACCACATTCAAAAGAAAAACCAAGTTCGGATAAATCCAGCAAGGTTCAGAACCACAAGAAGAAGTACTCGGGCGTCAGGCCCGAAAAGTTTTAACGGTTACAAAATCACTCGGCATTCCGAGACAAATAAAGTCGAGTTATCAAGTTTTTCACTCAGCAGGAGGGAGACTAGCTGGCTCGACGAACTCATCCAGGTCAATTCCATCTGCGATGCGAGTGGCGGCGTGGATGAAGGTCTCCATGAAGGAATGGAATTGAAGCTTCTTGGTATTGGCGACCTTGAGAGCCGCCAGCTTCTCTTCTCTCACTTCCTTGCAATGAACACAGACCAGAGACAGAGCCACATCGGTGCCGCAATGAGCAGATGACTTCTTCCACGCCTGCACTCGACCAGGGATTTCATCGAGTCGAGTCATCAGATACTTGAGGTCATTTTGGAAAGTCACGCCTGTCTAGAGCTCTGTGTTGATCCGCGACACAGTCACTTTTAGTCGAGCAAGATAGTCTATAGCACTGGCGAAGCGGGATTCCAGTCGCAGCACGTTCATCGCAGCTTCGTCCTTGACAGGGGAGTTGATGGGCTCCAGATTCGTCTCAATCCACCCAGTTTCTTCCTCGAAATTTTGACAGAATTATGCACGCACAGAAAAATAATAAGTAGGCAGACATATGATGAGTCGGCAGTTGCAAGTCAGCCAGGCGAGTGAAAGTACCTTCAAGCATAAGGAACATCTTCTTGGCGAGGCCTCCCAGATAAGTCTCCAGTTCATCTCTCTTCCGAGTGAGATCTTCGACTTTGCCGGTCAAGGCCACCTTGTCCTTTTTCAGCTGCACGACCTCTTTGTTTGCTTCACCAACGGTAGTCTTCAGCTTGGCGTTTTCTTCTTCCAATTTACCGACTGAAGCCAGCTTCTTTTCAGCAAGTTCAGTTTTCTCTTGCGCTGTCTTCTGCACTGCTGCAAGGTTGAGGTCCTTCTGCTCTAAAGCCTGCATCATTTTGTCTAAAGAAATAACATTCTTTAGATGAGCTTGGAGTTGTTTGTTTTCACTACGCACATCTGGTCGAGTGGAGTCACTCGGTCCAAAAAGCGAAAAGAAAAGATGACAAGGCAAACAGTCGACAAGTTATTACCTCCCATGGGAGCTGCTTCATCCTTAGCCTTCTGCAAGTTCTCCTTGGCCAACTCCAGGTCGAGATTGAGTTGGATCTGCTTCTTCTCAAGATCAGCAAACTTTGTTCCAAGATCATAGGATTTCTGCAACAAACAACAAGGCAGGTCAGTCAACAGAAATAATAATCAGTCATCTCCAAGTGACAAGATGCAAAACTCAGATAGCTATGGAAAAAAGAGCTCTAAGACTACCGTCGAATCAAACATTCAACAGTAGTCTCCGGGACTACACCCAGTGGGTGCACTTAGCGTGCCCCCACTGGTCCGATTTTCCACTCGACATGGGCTGCCCAGTACGAGTGGAAGAGAAAAAAACAACAAAAAGGCAACACTTGTTCTCAGACCACCGCCGACTGCCCGCAGTCGACCGCGGTCTCAGGGACTACACACAGTGGGTGCACTTGGCATGCCCCCACTCGTCCGGATCAGACTCGGCACGACCTGTCTAGACCGAGTGAAAGAGCTACAAATAAACATTCCACAAAGACCCTCGCCGAATCAAACATTCAACGGCGGTCTCGGGGACTACACCCAGTCAGTGCACTCTGCGTGCCCCCACTGGTTAAAAAATACATGTGACCTAGTCGACTCAAACGACAGAGCTACGCAGCAAAAGTTAAAACACCCAGTGGGTGAGTGGACACAAGGCACAGACTCAAGATAGATGCACATTAAAGGTTCCAAAACGCTCATCCATGGACATCTTATGAATAATAAAGCAGCAGTTATGAAGTGGCATATCCTAACAGAGCAAAGATCAAGCTGAAACCCGATTCAGAAACCAACTTACTTGGACGTTGACTTGAAGGGCGAAGCTGGCATCATAAGCGGCCTTGCTGGTCTCATACACCACCTTCACTCGGTCCATCATTAGGCCTGCTTGGGGTATGGCCTCCTTAGCAGTGCCTACCTGGTCCTCCGGGACATGATGAGTGACGAAAAGTGGAGCTGGTGGAGCAGACGAGGCAGTCAGAGGAGCTGAAGCCTGGGGTTGCACAGTCGGAGCAGGGGCTTGAACAGTCGACACCGATGGTCGATCAGTCGACACTAGATCAGCAAAGGAACAGAAGTCCGAATGGGTTCTCCAGATTGCTGAATGACCTGTTCCAGCACCGGAGTCGAGTGGGATACTTTGCTGGCAAGCGCCTTCTTGCTCAGAGTCCTGCCCCTTCTCCCTGTGCTCTTCTGTGGCACCTCTTCATCATTATCCGAAAGCTCTATAACATTCGGCGGGGCTGCAAAACATTCGACCGTTAGATTCCAGTCGACCGTCAAAGCAGTTGGCAAAGTAATAATATAACTGTGCAGTTGTACCTGCTCGAGAAGTGGCCGCGTCTGCAGTTTCCTCTTCATCTTGCTCCTTGTCAATATTCATAGACGTCCCAGAAGTAGCAGCACTGAAAGTTCCAAAGCCCACTCGGTCAAACAAAAGAATGAGTCGACGATGACATAGAAGTTCCCGGGCAAAGCGAAAACAGAGAGGAGAAACACTTACGCAGAAGCAACAGGGACATCCACCTTGATCTTGGGCAGGGCCTTCCGGGGCTTCGTTGGTGCGACCTTGGGCTGCTTCGCGGCCTTGTCCGACGGCTCAGGAGTAGACGTCCGAGTGCGCTTCAGAACCTGCATGCCTGGTGGAGTAGCTTTGCTACGCCCACCCGCTGGGTCATGCGATTGCTTAGAACGCCGCTCAGAGTGAGGCGGCGAGTCGACATCCTCACTGCTGTCAGAATCTTCATTGTCTTCATCGCTCTCAGGTCAGATTGCCAGTCACCGCTTTCACCTCCGCTCTCCTCTCCCTCTTGGAATTGTTCCCCGTTCGGCATCGAATACATCTTGGTGTAAATCTGCAAAGCACAAGTCGACAAAAATCAGTCGGATTCAAGAACAACTTCAAATCAAAGAGAGAAAGCACTCGGTATTTTGAGCCTGACCTCTTCCGTCTCGTGCTAAGCATCAACTGGCAGAACCATTCTGGACCCCCTGGGGTTATCCTTGTTCCTAGTTATGCTTTTCAGCCACTGAGCCACCGTCTCCTCGGTGACCTCCTCTGGGTGGACCCGAGCGGTGTCATCAGCGCCCAAGTACATCCACATCGGGTGGTCACGAGCTTGGAGAGGCTGGATGCATCGACTGAGGAACACTTCCAGCAAGTCCAAGCCAGTCACACCGTCCCTGACTAATTTCACGACCTGGTCGACTAAATGTGAGACCTTGCCTTCCTCCTCTGGAGTCACGGTCAGCGAAGAAGGTTGGCGGGGTCGCTCCATGGTGAAAGGGGGGAGACCGGTCGACTTACCCGGAATCGGAACGTCCTTACAATAGAACCAGGTCGACTGCCACCCGCGAACTGACTCGGGAAGGGTTATGGAAGGAAAAGTGCTTCTACCCCTAGTCTGAATGCCCAAGCCCCAACACATTTGGATCACATGTGTTTACTCGTCAGTCGGATTCGCTTTCTTCACCATCTGGGAACGGCAAGTGAAGATGTGCTTGAAGAGGCCCCAGTGCGGCTGGCAACCGAAGAAATTCTCGCACAAAGAAATGTACGCAGCAAGATAGGTGAAGGTGTTTGGGGTGAAGTGATGGATCTGGGCACCGAAAAAGTTCAAGAAACCCCGGAAAAAAGGATGCGGAGGCCGAGAGAAACCACGGTCGATATGGGTTGCAAGTAGGACGCACTCACCCTCATGTGGCTGAGGTTCGGACTCGTTCCCCGGCAGCCTCCAAAATCCGTGAGCAATCAAGCGCGCATTGGCCAGGTCCTCCAAGTCTTCTTTCTGGATCGTCAATCGAATCCAGTCCCCCTGGATCCAACCAGACAGCAAACCAGACCTCGATGACGACCCCCGTGTCGTCTTCTTGCCCTTTGCCGCCTCCGCCTTCTTCGAGCGCTCCAAGGCCGCCGTCTTGTCCTTCCCCATGGCGGCAGAGTGCGCACGGGCCGAGCAGAGACGACGAGAGCAGAGGCGGATGCGGTGGAAGAACAGAGGGGGAAGAGATCGATTGAGGCGCACTGTGCAGCGCATTAACCCAAGTGCTATTTATGAGGCCACTTCCGAGTGGGTGACGTGTGGGCCCGAGTAATCTTGTCAAATCCCACAACAATCGCTTGCCTGATACATGGCAAAAAAGGCAGCCCAAGGATCGAGGAGCCCCTGTCTATCCACTTCGATAACTACAGAATGCTCCGTCCCATGCGCTTCTCCATAATTTCGAATCCCTTGAGATCCAAGAACCGCAGAGCAACCAATGGCGCCCAAGATTTCGCACCACAACAACACTCGAAGATCATCAGCATAACTCATTCAACGGCTTCTGAATTGATCAAGGCGACTGAAACGAGGTTGAAGCCCCAGGATGATTCGCAGATTCCAGTGAAACGCCTCCGAAGCATTGAATAGAGTCGGGATCAGCTTTAACTCTTTTTCCACTCAGACCTCAATCCATTCGGGGGCTAATGACGATGACATGTACCTAGGGTAGGGTCATAGGCCTGACCTAGACGCCCTACCCAAGAACACTGCCCTAGAGTCATAGACATTCAAAGTACAATAGAGTATGCCGACTGAAACCACCTTGGAATGCCATCCACTCGACCAGCTACCTCAGTCGGTACCCCAATTCCATTCGACCAAGAAGGAGTCACTCGACGACACGAAGAACCACTCAGAGAACAGAAGGTCTAAAGCCACTCAGGATGGCAACGGTCGAGCGTTCACTCCGTAGTCTTAAAGGTCATTTATAGCTCTTTATAGCTAGCGTTACCGATAATTCCCTGTCTTAATGTATATTGAACCCTGTGTAACTGAGGGCTGGAGAGGTCTGGCGCACTCTATATAATCCACCACTCCTCTGGTACAAGGGTTCGCACCCCCTGTAACGCTCACTCATAATCCAGTCGACCAAGCCTCCGGGCACCGAGACGTAGGGCTTTTACTTCCTCTGGGAAGGGCCTGAACTCGTAAATCTTGCGTGCACAACCTCACCGTAGCTAGGATCTTGCCTCCTCCTACGTACCCCCTATTCTCACTGTCAGACTTACTCCCACGACACCAACCCAACATTATAACTAGAACCAGCCCAGCAAAATCATGTATTTCGAGGAAGTGCAAATGAGCCGTAATTTTTTGGGAAAAAATAAATGGGCCGCATGGACGCTATATTATTTGTTCAGCCAGCCCAGTAAATTCGTGTATTTCGAGAAAGTCAAAATGGGTTGTAGTTTTAAAAAATGGGTCGCATGGACACTACATTATTTGTTCACCCAGCCCAGCAAATGGACTGTAATTCTAAAAAAAGATCAAATGGACTATAAATTCTGAAAAATGGGTTGAATATGTGCCACATTTTTGGAGGCTGAAATGCGGGCCAATAGGTCGAAGCCAATGCAAGTCGTTATCAACTTAGTCAACAAATGATTCTAACATCGATAGCTGTTGGATTTACATCCAACGACCGGCATCCATCTTCAATCTCTCATCTTCTTCCTCCAGCGCCGCCGGGACCACCTGCTCCCGGCTCCTGCTGCTAGCAGCTCTGCTTAGCACGATTCACTATGAAGCGCTACCCCACCGCCGGCCAGGCCATCCCTCCACCCCTCTACACCTCATGTTATTCTCCACTAACTGCTGAACCACGTCGCACCAGAACCAGTTAACCGCCGTACACCTCTCCGTATGCGACTCCACTCCCGCGTCTTCCATTTTACGGCTCATTGTTGTCCGGGCCTCGCTGTCGTCCACCACCTTGGATGTGCTTGGCACGGCGTCGTCAACATGGTCAACAAACGAGAGTCATCGGAAGAGGACTGTACGTGGAGAGGCTGACAGTGGGTACGCACCAGGTCCATGGACGCACGCATGCAACTGCCTCCTTATTATGCGAAAATAACATTATTCCTCCCCCTGAAAGCTGGGACCCACCATGTATATCTTTGCATGGAAGGAAGTGCCTCCTTATTCCTGCCACTGACAGCTGGGACCCACCAGCTACATCTTCGCATGCAAGGAAGTGTGTCCATATTATGAACAAAATGATTCTTCCCCCTGACAGCTGGGACCCACTAGCTATATCTTCGCACGCAAGGAAGTGCCTCCTTGTCCTCCCTGACAGCTGGAACCCACCCGGTCGAACCGTACGTAGGGTTGTCTGTCTGGTCGCGAACGTGTACGTACATACTGGTCGACTGGTCTGTCTGCAACGATGA
This sequence comes from Triticum aestivum, assembly GCF_018294505.1. Lineage (NCBI taxonomy): Eukaryota > Viridiplantae > Streptophyta > Magnoliopsida > Poales > Poaceae > Triticum > Triticum aestivum. Next base: position 381,376,948 of record NC_057799.1, on the reverse strand, counting down.
ACCGTGGCCGAGTAAGGAAGGGCACATGATGAGGACATCCCAACCATGGGCACCACACCACCAACCATCACCGGTCCAATCACAAAAAGTCGCGCAATGCAAATACATGATCAGGTGAACACTAACTTAAGTCAATCATTTGACCTTGAAAACATGGTTGTGCCTTCACCTCATGTGTTGTTCGTTGAACTCAGGTGCGATTTCGAAGAAGGCCAAACACATTTCAGTCCGCGCAAAATAATGTTTTATGGTGAAGAAATAAAGTTAGGAATTCATGAAGAATGAGTTGTCTGCTGAACAAACATTGTTCCGATTCTGACGAAACAATGTTTTGCACGAGTTTGGATATCCCGACTTGTGAAAGGTACCCAAGAATCGAGTTTGCTGCTGAAGGAAACATTTTTCGACCTCAGTGAACAATGTTTGGTCGGGAACTGCCAACCACCTCCAACGAGAGTTTTCTAGAAGCTACCTCATTGAGTCTCTAAGCCATTTAGTCAAACCAAAGCTAGTTCTCTTTCACACCTAAGCTGGTTCCCAAAGCTAGTTTAATTTCACACCTACCCAGGGGGGGTTGTCCCAATTATAAATAGGCTAGCTCTTCCCTTCGTTGGGGACTTTTGCCATTTTCTATCAAAGACTAAAGACATAGACTCCTCCTGAGATTGGAGAGCTCTTGTTCCCTTATTCTCATGATTCCTTGAGAAATTGCTCCTAATTCGTGCTCCACGACTAGATCGTGTTGTGTGGATTAGAGTTCGTGATTTCCCTTGCGGATTGCACCTATCCCGTGCTCCACAACTTGAGCGTGGTTGTGTGGGGTAGTATCGCGGGTTGCGGATTGGTGAATGTTCGGATTGCAAACTTCTGCGAGCATCCTCCTCGTCGGGTCATAATCTCTTATTTTCCATTTTTCGGCTACTTGCAGCTAGTTATCCCCTTCCATTTATTGATCCTACGCCATGAAGATCGGACCTCCCCTTGAACACCCTCTTCTCCGAAGATAGGGTCGCATCATCTGGTATTCAGAGCAAGGTTTACACGGTAGGATTTGTATCTTTGTTGCTAGATCTATCATTTTTAGTTTGGTTTTCCCCGTCCTAGAGTCCAAAGCCAAAAAGCCACACAAAAATCCAAGCCTTTGTTGCTGAGATCTAGTTGTTTTCTTTCCTCTTTGTGTTTGCACCAAGTTCTATCCAAAGTTGATGCTGTTTTCTTTGAGTCTTTGTTGTTGGATCTATTGTGTTGCAAAAAAAGAGCAAAAGAGAGACAGAGAAAAAAAGAGCAAAAGAGAGAGAGAGAGAGAGAGAGAGAGAGAGAAAGTGTTGAGCAACTGTGCAATCATATTCAGTTTGGTGAGAAATTTCAGAAGTTGAAGTGGCAAGTGTTGCAGCTCAAACATGGTGCAAGGATCTACAAATTTTTCTTGTTCATTTGGTTTGCATCGATTGGATGTCAGCACTAGCCCTCCCCTTTTACCCACCCAGATCCACCTAGAAACCGCCAGCTTCCTTCCTTTCATTCGCCCGTCCACTCCTGATTTGCTACATCCGCACAGCCGCCAAGGAATCATTAGAATTTGAGTAAGCAAGAAGGTGAGCTGAGTGTTTTCCACATATATTTTTCCTTTTGACGACTTGCTTCCGAGCGTTAACATGACAGGATCCAACTCGAGTGTACATGGACATCAACATGTGGAAGATGATCTCCCAAAAACTCGCGCAGCACTTGGTGACATGATTGAGGAGAGTATAGTTGCAGCTATGCGAAGGATGTTCGGTGGTCGTCTTCCTATCGCAGGTAATGGGGATCAACATCAACATAGCCCCGCTGCCTCGTTGGCCGCCGACAACCGACAATATCAAGGAAACGACGATCGCCATGTTGGTCGTGGAAGAGCGGCAGGAGCTGCTGCCCACGGCGCCCCTGCTGTTGGTGCTGAACGGAGGCATGGTGACTTTGCTGCCCCCCGTGAGGGTGGGCTGCATGGAGGAGAAGCTCGCAGGCGAGGCCATGACCCCCGCGGGTTTGCTGCTGATCACCGGCGACGAGCGGCACATGATGGTGATGCCATCTTCCTTGAAGATCTCTCCGAGCATGGTGACGAAGATCAAGGCATGGGGGACTATGAACCCTACTCCCCGCCTCGCCGTGGTGCTATTTTTGGTTGCAATGGTCATCATTACGACCTCGTGATCAGGATGACCGTGACAACCAAGCGAGAGTGAAGCTACATGTGCCATCATTCACAGGAAAAGAGGATCCGAATGCATATATTGAGTGGGAAGAGAAGTGTGATCAAATCTTTCGCATCCATGGTTTTTCTGAAGCCAAGAGAGTTGATCTTGTTGTTATGGAGTTCTCTGGTTATGCTCTTACATGGTGGAATCAGCTGCAAGACGATCGGTTGATGTCATGCAATAATCATATCCGCAGCTGGACTTTGATGAAGGAAGTCATGAGGCACCGTTTTGTTCCATCATACTATGAGAGGCAATTGTACAAGCGATTGCAGGGGCTCACTCAAGGTTCCCGCACTGTTGAGGAGTACTATAAAGAGATGGAGGTGCTACTAATTCGGACAAGAACTCGTGAAAGTGATGAGGCGAAGATGGCAAGATTTTTACATGGGTTGAATGATGAAATATCAGATTTTGTGGAGATGTTTCCTTATGATACATTACATGATGTGGTACATCAAGCTATAAGAGTTGAGAAGAATGAGATGCGTAATGGTCGTACTCATGCTTTCCAAGGCTGCACCACCACACGCTCATGGCAGCGTGCACAACATGCATATGGTTGTCAGTTTGAGGGTGCACCACCTAGACATCCACATGCCTCGATGGCTTCCTTACCTGCTATCCGCAATCAAGATAAGAGGTCATCAGCTACAGCAGGAGTATCCTCTGCTCCACCTCCAGAAAAGAGTTCTACACGCAGCAGCAACATTCAATGCCACAAGTGCAAAGGAAGAGGTCATATTTCTTCGGAATGTCCAAGCAAAAGAACTATGATCATCAATGAACGAGGTGAATGGAAGTCTGAAAGTGACCCTGAAGGTGGCAATGATGAAGTGGAAGAGGAGCAAGGTTGGGAAGTAGGAGGAACTAATTTATCTCATGAGGAACTTGATGGAGAAGCTTTGGTTGTATGTCGTTCACTTAACGCCCGGGTTCTGGAGGAGGAAAAGGGGCAGCGGCATAATCTTTTCCACACCCGTTGCCTTATCAACTCAAAGATATGTCAAGTGATTGTCGATAGTGGCAGCTGCAACAATATTGCAAGCACGGAGATGGTTGAGAAGCTTCAATTGCAAACAAAACGTCACCCGCATCCATACCGCATGCAATGGCTGAATGATTGTGGCGCAATTAAGGTGATTAGCAGCGTGCGAATACCAATTTCAGTAGGGACATACCAATATGATGTTGAGTGTGATGTGGCGCTGATGCACGCTTGTCACTTGCTTCTTGGACGACCGTGGTTGCATGACCGTGATGTGCAAATCAGCGGGCGTCCGAATCGCTTATGTTTTGTCCATAGAGGAGAAAAGTTCACTTGGCTGCCCATGACACCCGAGGAAGTCTATCTTGATGATATGAAAAGAAAATGAAAGACAAAGGGAGAGAGTGATCATACACAACGAGTGAGCCACCAACATAGTGAGGAAGTGTTTCCACAGCCAAATATGCCAAGCTCCGGGACAAACAGGGATTAGTTATGATGGCTAGGAAAAGGGATATGCGGGACTTGAGAGAACCTAATACTCCATTCTTTGTAGTCATGTACAAGGAAACTTTATTGGCTGCTAACGATTTACCGTCAACTCTTCCTAGTGTTGTTTTTGATCTTTTGCAGGAGTATGAGGATGTGTTTCCCAAGGAGGTACCACCTGGTTTGCCACCGAAGTGGGGCATTGAGCACCAAATCGACTTGGTTCCGGGTGCCCCACGACCAAACCGACCACCGTACCGAGCAAACCCAGAGGAGACGAAGGAAATTCAGAGGTAAGTAGAAGATCTTCTTAACAGAGGGTATGTATGGGAAAGTCTTTCTCCTTGTATTGTTCCCATACTTTTAGTCCCAAAGAAAGATGGTACCATGCGCATGTGCACAGATTGTAGATCCATTAACAACATAACTGTGAGATATTGGCACCCTATTCCTAGGCTCGATGACATGATTGATGAACTTTGTGGTTCCACCATATATTCCAAAATTGATTTGCGAAGTGGTCACCACCAAATAAGAATGAAAGAGGGTGACGAATGGAAAACTACATTTAAGACAAAATTTGGCTTGTATGAATGGTTGGTCATGCCTTTTGGATTAACGAATGCACCTAGTACTTTCATGGGATTGATGTATCACGTGCTTGGATTCTTTATTGGCAAGTTTGTAGTGGTTTACTTTGATGACATATTGATTTATAGCAAAACTTTGGAGGATCATGTTGGACATATAAAATGTGTGATTGTTGTCCTCCGGGAGGAAACGTTGTATGCTAACGTGGAAAAGTGCACATTTTGCACAAACAAGGTTGTGTTTCTTGGCTTTGTTGTTTCAGCAAAAGGTGTAGAGGTCTGATACGTCTCCAACGTATCTATAATTTATGAAGTATTCATGCTATTACTTTACAATTCTTGGATGTTTTACAATCATTTTATAGCAACTTTATATCATTTTTTGGGACAAACCAATTGACCCAGTGCCCAGTGCCAGTTGCTGTTTTTTTGCTTTTTTTACATCGCAGGAAATCAACACCAAACGGAGTCCAAATGCAACAAAACTACACGATGATTTTTGTGGACCAGGAGACATCCTTTGGGCCAGAGCAGCACCTGGGGGGTGCCCCGATGGGGGCACAACCCACCTGGCGCACCAAGGTGGGTTGTGCCCACCTCGGTGGCCTCCCGCACCCTGCCGGAGGGGGGAATCATCTCCGGTGGCCATCTTCATCATCCCGGCGGCCACCACGATGAGGAGGGAGTAGTCCACCCACGGGGCTGGGGGATTGTACCAGTAGCTATGTGTTTAATCTCTCTCTCTTGTGTTCTATATCATGGGCGATCATATGATGTTTCTCCCCTCTAAACTCTTGTTGTGATGAATTGAGTCTTTACCCTTTGAAGTTTTGTCTTGTCGGATTGAATATTCAGAGATGAGAACACATGATGTATGTGTTGCGGTATGAATACATGAGGTGACAATTGGGGCATCATATTGGTTCACTTGATGTATGTTATGGCAATCAACTTGCGGATTCCCGCCGTGATATTGGGGTAATCTATGCATAGGGGTTGATGCACGTTTTTATTATCTTTTCTCCCATAGAAACTTTGGGGTCTCTTTGTAGTTCTTTGTGTGGATTGAGTATTATGAATATGAATTTTCTTTGGTGTTATTTTAGTACGAACTCTTGATTAGATCGATCGGAAAGAATAGCTTGCGTTATTTTAGTACGAACTCTAGGATAGACCGATCGGAAAGAATAGCTTTGAGGTGGTTTCGTACCCTACAAACAATTTCTATCTTTTGTTCTCCGCTAATAGGAACTCGTGAGTGATTCTTTATTGCACTTTGAGGGATAATCATATGATCCAACTATGTTAGCATTGTTGAGAGGTTGCACTAGTGAAAGTACGGACCCTAGGCCTTGTTTTAAGGCATTGCAATGCCATTTTTGTGCCCGTTTACTAATTGCTACCTTTCTATTTTTCATTTATTCATATTATAAAAATATATTTCTACCATCAATATTACAATTTTATCACCATCTCTTCGCCGAACTAGTGCACCTATACAATTTGCCATTGTATTGGGTGTGTTGGGGACACAAGAGATTTCTTGTATTTGGTTGCAGGGTTGTTTGGGAGAAACCATCTTCATCCTACACCTCCCATGGATTGATAAACCTTAGGTCATCCACTTGAGGGAAAATTGCTACTGTCCTACAAAACTCTGCGCTTGGAGGCCAAACACGAGTCTACAAGAATAAAGTCGCGTAGTAGACATCAAGCTCTTTTCTGGCGTCGTTGCCGGGGAGGTGAGTGCTTGAAGGTATATCTTTAGATCTTGCAATTGAATCTTTTAGTTTCTTGTTTCTCACTAGTTTGGTCTATACAAGAAAACTATAAAAAAAATGGAATTTAGGTTGCATCATATTATTGATCATCTTAATAATATCTTTCTTGAAAACGATGGATCGGAAAATTATGCTCAATTGTTAGAAGAAGAAGTCAATAAAATGCTTGGCACAAAATATTTGAATGATGAGCATGATTGCAATGTTGTTAGTATGAATTCTTTGAATATCCAAAATGCTAATGATGATTGCACAAGTCATGACAAAAATGTTTCTTATAAGCATGTCACCTTTTGCGGAGTGTATTGGGTGTGCAATTGTGCACCAAAAATGGAAGATAGATTTTGTAAGAAGCATAAATATTTAGAAACAAGAAAGTTGCAAGAGAGGCTAGATGATTGTGCTGAAAGATTTAATTTTTTCACCATCCTTGTGAACTTTGCAATGAACATGGTCATTTAAATCTCCAATGCAAATTCTTTCATGATCAAATCGTGTCCAAAAATTGTGACAATTTGATGACCCTTGAGCATCATAAAGAGCTTAGTCTTCTTTAGGGGTATGAAGAAATGAAACGTATAACTAAGGGTATTCCAAAATTTAATCTTGAGAGATTTCTTGATTTTGATCTAGAGGAAATTTATATGTTTTGTGCAGTAAATTGCATTGATAATCCTTATATTTCCAACTATCTAAAGTTAAGAAAACAAATAGAATATGAAGAGAGTACTAATGAAAGGGAAAATATTTCCCAATACCCTCCTAGTGTTTATTATGATGAATCAGGTAACGAGGAGGAGCTTCCTATCCAACCAATCTCATCAATAAGAAGCTTGAAAAGATTAATTAAACCCACATATGATGTGGTGAATAAGAAGAAAAGAAGAAAGAATAGAAGTAAAAAGGTATCTCTCCCAAATAATGATGCTCCTATTATTGTTGTGCCTCATGAAAATGAATCAAAAATAATTGTGGAAGATGATGCACTTGATGATGATTTTGTTATGCCTATTGCTTGTTGTGATGATTATGATTGGGAAGATAATGATACTTCTTATAATCTTGGAAATCTTTTTTGCACCAACTTGGGAAATTATTATGATAGCAATTGTTATACCGTTGGTGCTATTCATACTATTAATCATGAGAGTGATTATGCTTATGATATGCCAAGCCACAAGCTTGGGGATGCTATGTTTGATGAGAATGACATGTTTGAGAATTTATTTGCTGCAATTAATGTTTGTACCAAGCTTGGGGATGCTATGTTTAATGAAGATGATCTTTTTAGCCCCCCTACCTTGAATGATCTTTTTAGCTTCCTATCCAATCAATCTCTCCCACAAGAAGCTTGAAAAAATTAATTAAACCCACACATGGTGTGGTGAAGAAGAAGAAAAGAAGAAAGAATAGAGATAAAAAGGTATCTCTCCCAAATAATGTTGCTCCCATCACCATCGTGCCTCATGAAAGTGAATCAAATATGTTGATGGAGGATGATGATATTGATGATGATTTTGTTATGCCTATTACTTGTTGCAATGATTATGATTGGGAAGACATTGATATTCCTTATGATCTTGAAAATGTTTTTAGCACTTGCTTGGAAGAATATGATAATAGTGTTTGCTATACTATTGGTGCCATTCATGCTATTGATAAGAATGATTGTGATGATATGCAAAACCACGTGCTTGGGGATGCTATGTTTGATGAGTATGATATGTTTGAAGATTTATTTGCTGGAAATAATGCTTGTCCTAAGCTTGGGGATGCTTTGCTTAATGAATATGATCCTTTGATTCCTTCTACTTTCGATAAGAAAATTTATTATGATGATAGCATGCCTCCTATTTATGATGATTACATGGATAAAAGTGGGTTTGGAAGAGTGTCAACTCTAGATAGTAGTGATCCCACTATTTTGGAGGGTGTTGAATCTTATTACAATATTTATGAAAGTGGATTTGGAGAGGTCATGACTTTATTTAGTGATACATCCACTATTTTGGAAGAGGTTTCAATTGATTATGACAATGAAGTTGCTATGATGATTATTATGATGACATGTATGCCATAAAGAGTGATAAATCTTCTATGCTTGTGCATCATGAAAAGAATGATTTATGTGATGGTTATATTGATGAATCTATTCATGATGCTACTGAAAATTATTATGAGAAAGGAACTTATGATTCATGATGCTCTTGTTATGTTTCAATTCTTTTCTTTTATGCGAGCATCATTGAAATCATCATGCCTAGCTAAAAGGCATTAAAGAAAAGTGCTTGTTGGGAGACACCCAACACTTTTACTTGCTGTTTTTGTGTGTTCACAAGATTATGCTACTGTATTGATCATGTTTTATTGCTTTTGTTTCAATAAAGTGCCAAGTAAAGCCTTTGGGATCATGTTGGGTGATAGTTGATTTGACCCTGCTGAAAAACAGAAACTTTTGCGCTCACGAAAATGAGTCGCATTTTTAACAGAAGAGTGCTCTTGAGTTCATTATTTTTGCCAAAGTTTAATATACAAATTTCTCACGTGGTCCTGATTTTTTCATATTTTGTTTAGTAGCAAAAGTATGGTTTGAGTGCAGATTACTACAGACTGTTCTATTTTTGACATATTCTGTTTTCAATGCATAGTTTGCTTGTTTTCTAGTTTCTATGGCTTATATTTCTCAATATAAATTGTGGAAATGATATGCTACAGTAGGAATTGTGCGGAAACAATTATGAACCTTGTCTTTGACAGTACCAAAGTGAAATGGTTTGCTCTTTATCATACTAACCTATCTCACAAAGTTCCGTTAAGTTTTGTGTGATTGAAGTTTTCAAGTTTTGGATGAGATCACGATATGAGGAGAATAAGGAGTGACAAGACCCTAAGCTTGGGGATGCCCAAGGCACCCCAAGTTAATATCCAAGGAATATCCAAGCACTAAGCTTGGGGATGCCCCGGAAGGCATCTCCTCTTTCGTCTCCAACACTATCGGTAACCTCACTTGGAGCTATGTTTTCATTTGTCACATGATATGTGTTTTGCTTGGAGCGTCAATTTATTTTGTTAGGATTTGCTTGATGTTATTTATAATAATGTTTTGCATCTTTTATTTCAATAAAAGTGGCATTGATATCCTTTGCCATGCTTATCTTGCAAGTATACATGTTGCTGTTTGAAAACAGAAAGTTTATCGATGTTGCAAAAATTCCTGAGGAAAGTCAGAATGTGATAAAATGTTCAAACTTTTTGCATAATAAGATATGATAAATTTTGTACAGTGTGGTAGAATTTCATAATGTTTGGAGTTGAATAAGTATTGATACTCTTGCATTCCTTACAGACTGTACTGTTTTGGCATATTGCTGTTATGTAAGCATTGTTTGCATATGTTTGCTTGTTTAATGATTCTATTTGAGGATAGGAGTATTAAATATGTAGAGGCATTTGTATGCAATGTTGAATAATAATTTTATTGATTTTCTACAGTAGAGCTTGATAAGGTTTTGCATTAGTTTATACTAACTTATCTCACGAGTTCTTGTTGAGTTTTGTGTGGATGAAGCTTTTGAGATTTAGGAAAACCGTGATATGAGAGGAAATAAGGAGACACAAGAGCTCAAGCTTGGGGATTCCCAAGGCACCCCAATATAATATTCAGGAAGTCTCAAGCATCTAAGCTTGGGGATGCCCCGGTAGGCATCCCACCTTTCTTCTTCGACAATTATCGGTTAGTATCGGTTGAGCCTAAGCTTTTGCTTCTTCACATGAGTTGTGCTATTCTTAGAATGTCATTTATTTTTGTTTTACTTGTTGTTTTAATAAAATACTTAGATCTGTAAGTTTTTAAATAAAATAGAGTCCTCAAATAGTTGCCATGGAGGCTAAGTAAGCGGCATTCACATCCCGTCAACGAAGCTCTTTTCTATGGAATTGCTCTAGTGCTTCACTTATATCTTTTTTGAGCATGGTGTGCTTTAGTATTTTTGAAGAAATTCTCTCTTGCTTCACTTAAATTAATTTGAGAGAAAGAAATATCATGCTCATGATCTTCACTTATATCTTTTTGGAGTAGTTTGTTATTTACTCTTGTGCTTCACTTATATCCTATGAGTAAATTGTTGAATGAATTGAATATCATGAAGTTGAAATCATATCATGCCTAGTGGTAGCTTCACATTGGGTTCAGAAAGTGAAATCATTTTAGGCTTGACAATCACAATATTGGTTGTACGAGCAATTCACGAATAATTAGTATAAGGAAGAGAACTTTCACATGGAAATACACTATCATGGAAATCTTTTGTGATTGTGAGCCCCCACCAAAATATTATATGCCAAAATTGTTGACGTTGGACAAGGAAGACAACATAATGATTTATGTTTGCTCATATTCACATAGAAGTCATATTGTCATAGATCCTTCAACATGTGGTGCTTGCCCCCCATCTTTTCTAGCCAAAAATTCCGCAGCAAGTAGAGATACTACTTGTGCATCCAAAAACCCTTAAACCCAAATCTTATTTTCAAGAGTCCACCATACCTACCTAAGGATTGAGCAAGATCCTTCAAGTAAGTTGTCATCGGTGCAATAAGGCAATAAAAATTGCTTCTAAAAGTGTTAGATCATTTAGTGTAAGAGAAAATTGAGCGTTGTACGAACTTATGATGGCAAAGCAATAAAAGCGACGGACTGCATAATAAAGGTTGCCATCACAAGGGGCAATACAACGTGACGTTCTTTTGCACTAAGGGGTTGAGCATACAAAAAAATAAGTGCATGGCAACCTCTGCTTCCCTCTGCGAAGGGCCTATCTTTTACTTTTCAGTAGTTATTTTTATGCAAAGAGTCAAAGTTATTCTCTCTATTCCATTTTATTTTTCTCTTTTGGCAAGCATCATGTGGTGAGGAAAGATCTAGGCACATACGTCCAGTTGAATACGGGTAGCATGAGTTATTATTGTTGACATCACCCTTCAGGAGAATACGTTGGGAGGCAAAACAGTAAGCCCCTATCTTTCTATGTGTCCGGTTGAAATGTTTTGCTCATGTGTATGTGGTGAGTGTTAGCAATCATAGAAGACTATATGATGGTTGAGTATGTGGAGCTCTTACTTAAACTCCGTTGAATAAGTTGAATTCCAATTGCTTGGTGACTAAGAACATAGGTTGTTGAGTTTCAAGAGAGTTTATTGTTTGAACCTTAACATGTGAATTCGTTGCCATTATGACATGAGAAATTTTATAAGAAAGAATTGTTGTTATGATGCTAGGAAAAGTGATTGAAATCACAATTGATTAAACTTATGCACTTTGCTAGCATTCACACTTCATAAATTATTTCTTTTATCATTTACCTCCCCGAGGACGAGTAGGAATTAAGCTTGGGGGTGCTGATACGTCTCCAACGTATCTATAATTTATGAAGTATTCATGATGTTATTTTATCATTCTTGGATGTTTTACAATCATTTTATAGCAACTTTATATCATTTTCGGGACTACCTATTGACCCAGTGCCCAGTGCCAGTTGCTGTATTTTTTTCTTGTTTTTTACATCGCAGGAAATCAATACCAAATGGAGTCCAAACGCAACAAAACTCGACGATGATTTTTTATGGACCAGGAGACATCCTTTGGACCAGAGCAGCACCTGGGGGGTGCCCTGAGGGGGGCACAACCCACCAGGGCACGCCAGGCCCACCTGGCGATCCCAGGTGGGTTGTTCCCACCTCGTTGGCCTCCCGCACCCCTTCTTTGCACTATAAATTCCCAAATATTCCGAAACCCTTCGGGGTTAACCTAGATCAGAAGTTCCGCCACCGCAAGGCTCTATATCCAACGAAAACCAATCTAGCTCCGTTCTGGCACCCTGCCGGAGGGGGGAATCATCTCCGGTGGCCATCTTCATCATTTCGGCGGCCACCACGATGAGGAGGGAGTAGTCCACCCTCGGGGCTGAGGGTTTGTACCAGTAGCTATGTGTTTAATCTCTCTCTCTCTCTCGTGATCTATATCATGGGCTTTGTTAATATAGTTGGATCATATGATGTTTCTCCCCTCTATACTCTTGTTGTGATGAATTGAGTCTTTACACTTTGAAGTTTTGTCTTGTTGGATTGAATATTCAAAGATGAGAACACATGATGTATGTCTTGCGGTATGAATACTTGAGGTGACAATTGGGGTATCATATTGATTCACTTGATGTATGTTATGGCACTCAACTTGCGGATTCCCGCGGTGATATTGGGGTAATATATGCATAAGGGTTGATGCACGTTTTAATTATCTTTTCTCCGATGGAAACTTTGGGGTCTCTTTGTAGTTCTTTGTGTGGATTGAGTATTATGAATATGAAATTTCTTTGGTGTTATTTTAGTATGAACTCTTGATTAGATCGGTCGAAAATAATAGCTTGCGTTATTTTAGTACGAACTCTAGGATAGATCGATCGGAAAGAATAGCTTTGAGGTGGTTTCGTACCCTACAAACAATTTCTATCTTTTGTTATCCGCTAATAGGAACTCGGGAGTGATTCTTTATTGCACTTTGAGGGATAATCATATGATCCAACTATGTTAGCATTGTTGAGAGGTTGCACTAGTAAAAGTACGGGCCCTAGGCCTTGTTTTCAAGCATTGCAATACCATTTTTGCGCCCGTTTACTAATTGCTACCTTGCTGTTTTTATTTATTCAGATTATAAAAATATATTTCTACCATCAATATTACACTTTTATCACCATCTCTTCGCCGAACTAGTGCACCTATACAATTTGCCATTGTATTGGGTATGTTGCGGACACAAGAGATTTCTTGTATTTGGTTGCAGGTTGTTTGAGAGAGACCATCTTCATCCTACACCTCCCACGGATTGATAAACCTTAGGTCATCCACTTGAGGGAAAATTTCTACTGTCCTACAAAACTCTGCGCTTGGAGGCCCAACACGAGTCTACAAGAATAAAGTTGCGTAGTAGACATCAAGGTCGATGAAGAGATGATCAAGGCTATTCGTGAGTGGATGCCTCCACAAAATGTGAGCCAAGTACGTAGCTTCCTCGGACTTGCAGGTTTCTACCACCGGTTCGTGAAGGATTTCAGCACCATTGCTGCACCAATGAATGAGTTAACGAAGAAAGACACTCCATTCCAATGGGGTGATGCCCAAGACAAGTCATTCCAAGAACTGAAGTTGAGATTGACATCAGGCCCATTGCTTTCACTTCCTGATTTTGGTAAGACATTTGAGATTGAATGTGATGCAAGTGGGTTGGCATTGGTGGAGTTCTAATGTAAGAAGGTAAACCCATTGCCTACTTTAGTGAGAAGCTTAATGGTCCAACCCTTAATTATTCCATCTATGACAAAGAATTGTATGCACTTGTTCAATCTCTGGAAACATGGCAGCATTACTTGTGGCCAAAAGAGTTTGTAATACATTCTGACCATGAATCTTTAAAACATCTAAAGGGCCAACTCAAACTGAACCGTAGACATGCAAAATGGAGCGAGTTCACAGAGTCTTTTCCTTATATTGTCAAGTACAAGAAAGGAAGGATAACATTGTTGTCGACGCATTGTCTAGGCATCATATTTTACTTTCCCAACTTGATGTTAAAATCCTTGGTTTAGAAAGCATCAAAGAATTGTATGCCAACGACTCATACTTTGCTGAACCATTTTCAAAGTGTAACAAGGGAAAAGGATGGGAGAAGTTTCACTTGCATGATGGATTTCTATTTCGAGCTAACAAATTGTGCATCCCAGATTGTTCTATTCGTTTGTTGCTCTTGCAGGAGGCTCACGTTGGTGGTCTCATGGGACATTTTGGAGCCAAGAAAATTGAAAGTGTACTCATTGATCACTTCTTTTGGCCGCGAATGAGACATGACATGGAACTCTACGTGATGAGATGCGAGATTTGTCACAAAGCTAAGTCCCGCTTGAATCCTCATGGTTTATATACTCCTCTATCTATTCCGAATACTCCGTGGGAAGATATTTCTATGGATTTTGTTCTTGGTTTACCACGGACTAAGAGGGGGAGTGACTTGGTGTTTGTGGTAGTTGATCATTTTAGCAAAATGGCACATTTTATTTCATGTCATAAGAGCGATGATGCTTCACACATTACTGATCTATTTTTCAGGGAAGTTGTGCGGCTACTAGGAGTACCAAGCACGATTGTGTCAGACCGTGACACAAAATTTCTGAGCTACTTTTGGAAGACCTTGTGGGGAAAACTTGGAACCAAGCTCCTATTTTCCATGACATGCCACCCACAAACTGATGGACAGACTGAAGTTGTCAACCGAACATTGTCCATGATGCTACGAGCAGTCCTCAAGAAGAATTTGAAGATGTGGGAAGAGTGCCTACCTCATGTGGAGTTCGCGTATAACAGGGTTGTACATTCGACCACTAAATTTTGCCCATTTTAACTTGTTTATGGATTCAAACCTATTGCTCCCACCGATCTTTTGCCTTTTCCAATGCAGGAACGAACCAGCCTTGATGCAAGTAAGCGTGCTGATTTCGTCAAGAAACTTCATGCCCAGGCAAAGGAGAACAGTGAGAAAATGACTGAACAATATACAAAGCGGGTAAATAAGACCAGGAAGAAGCTGGTGTTTGAGCAAGGCGATTTGGTATGGGTACACCTTCGGAAGGACCGTTTTCCTGAGCAACACAAGTGCAAGTTGCAGCCACGCGGTGATGGACCATTTGTGGTGCTCGAGAGGATCAACGACAATGCTTATAAGATCGATCTTCCAGAAGAATATGGTGTTAGCCCAACCTTCAATGTCTCTGATCTTTCCCCATACTTTGGGCCTTTAGAGTCGAGGACGACTCCTTCTCAAGAGGGGGTAGGATGATGAGGACATGCCAACCATGGGCACCACACCACCAACCATCAACGGTCCAATCACAAGAAGTCGCGCAATGCAAACACATGATCAGGTGAACGCTAACTTAGGTCTATCATTTGACCTTGAAAACATGGTTGTGCCTTCTCCTCCTTTATTGTTGGTTGAACTCAGGTGCGATATCGAAGAAGGCCAAACACATTTCAGTCCACGCAAAACAATGTTTTATGGTGAAGAAACAAAGTTAGGAATTCATGAAGAATGAGTTGTCTGCTGAACAAACATTGTTCCGATTCTGACGAAACAATGTTTTGCACAAGTTTGGATATCCCGACTTGCGAAAGGTTCCCAAGACTTGAGTTTGATGCTAAAGGAAACATTGTTCGACCCCAGTGAACAAGGTTTGGTCGGGAACTGCCAACCACCTCCAAGGAGAGTTTTCCAGAAGCTACCTCATTAAGTCTCTAAGCCATTTAGTCAAACCAAAGCTGGTTCTCTTTCACACCTAAGCTGGTTCCCAAAGCTAGTTTAATTTCACACCTACCCAGGGGGGTTGTCCCGATTATAAATAGGCTAGCTCTTCCCGTCGCTTGGGACTTTTGCCATTTTCTATCAAAGACCAAAGACATAGACTCCTCCTGAGATTGGAGAGTTCTTGTTACCCTTATTCTCGTGATTCCTTGAGAAATTGCTCCTAATTCATGCTCCATGACTAGATCGTGTTGTGTGGGTTAGAGTTTGTGGTTTCCCTTGCAGATTGCACCTATCCCATGCTCCACGACTTGAGCGTGGTTGTGTGGGGTAGTATCGCGGGTTGTGGATCGGCGAATGTTCGGATTGCAAGCTTCGGTGAGCATCCTCCTCGTCGGGTCATAATCTCTTATTTTCCATTTTTCGGCTGCTTGCAGCTAGTTATCCCCTTCCATTTATCGATCCTACACCGTGAAGATCAGACCTCCCCTTGAACACCCTCTTCTCCAAAGACGGGGTCACATCAGCACGTGCCATAGTAGAGGCGCGGACGTAGCATGTCACACAGTCCCTTCTATATCGTGTACATGTACGTACAGCCAAGCTGCAAGAAAGTAAATTCGGCTATGTACGTACATATGGGCGGGGTCTTGAACGCGTACAGCGATGGCGTCCTGTTCATCGGCAGCCAACCGGCTGGGTCGGAATGGAGAAACTGCGTCATGTTCATCGGGAGGCGACGGAATGCGTCCTGTTCATCAGGAGCCAACCGGCTTGGACGGAACAGCCGTAACGAGGCCTGGCATACCGCAGAACGGAGGAAACGACCTTCTGTTCAACCGCCTACGGTCGAAACGGGATCCTGTTCATCGGGAGGGGTCCTGTTCATCGGGAGGGGTCCTGTTCATCGGGAGGGGTGTGGCGTACCACAAAACAGGACTCACGGGATACTGTTCATCCACCGTCGACCTTCTCTAGCCTCCACGGGCTACTGTTCATCCACCGTCGACCTCATCCAGCCTCCACCTGCTACTGTTCAACGATGGCGTCTCCCTCCTGCCTCCACGGGCTCTTGTTCATCCAGCCTCCACCGGCTACTATTCAACCAGCCCTCCATGGGGTCATGCTCATCCACCCCAACTAGCTCGACCGGGGTCCTGTCCATCCAGTGGCAACGACCTCTCCTACCACAGGATCCTGTTCATCCAACCCCACCGGGAACTGTTCATCCACCCCCCAACAACCATCATTGTTCATCAAGAGGCAGCAGTTGGTTCGATCGGCTTCAGTTAGCAGCAGTAGCGAAGGAATCGCTCGGGATCAGTTAACAGCCAAGGGATCGATCGCTCGGGTTCAGTAACGTAGCTAGTGCAATCGCTCGGGTTCAGTAAGCGAACGCCTCGCTCGGGTTCAGTAAGCGAACGCCTCGCTCGGGTTCAGTAAGCGAACGCCTCGCTCGGGTTCAGTTAGAGCCCAACGCCTCGCACACACGCGCGTAGTGTACGAGAGAAAGGCGGAAACCTCCATGCATCGCTTGGCCCCGACAACCCACCGTCACCAGGAACTCCCCGATATTTTCCTCGCCCTCACTTCTACCACGGTTTTTTCCATCATGGACGGCTCAAAGAATGTCATGTAGCTGCGTCTCCGGCCCGCCCAGGACGAAAAGCCCATTTTCTGTCATGATTTTTTGTCATAGAAGTAGGAGCCCACCACATCTATGATGATACCGGGTTTTGTCACAATTACCATCATAGAAGTGTCATAAGCATGACAGAAAAAATTTCGTTCGGCCCAAAGTATCATGGATGTGTCTTTTTTTGTAGTGTCAGTAGCGCGCCACTCCTCGCCACTACTACACCTCCAACCCGCGCTACTATTAGGATTTTCCCTAGTAGTGGACGTAGGGCTATTACCTCCTCTGAGAGGGGCCTGAACTCGTAAAAACACCAAGTGTTACACCTGCGATTTAGCTAGGCTCTGCCCCTATTTCATACCCCTAGTAATCATTATCAGGATCGTAACCCCGACAAAGGTTGTCCTAGCTGCCATTTCCATATGCCATCTCACACCCCTTGACATCCCAGTGGAGATTCTAAAGAAAATCTATAGCATCCGCCATGCATATCTTTGGGCGGGCTCTAACAAGGTGTCTAGAGGGAAGTGTAAGGTAATTAGGACCTTTTTTGCCAACCCAAGGGCAAGGGCAGGTTGGGTGTGCTCAATATTGAAAAGTTTGCATAGGCCCTCTGGTTATTGTTGGATTCCGGGCTCCACAGACCCTTAATAGATTCGAACTCTGGGGTGCGTGCGAAGAACTCAACCTCCCCAGTCTGCCAACTCGTCAATCCCACAGCCTAGCTCTACGAACTGGAAGGAAATGGGACAAGGCAGTTGACCCAGGTTCGGGACACCTTGCGGTGTAAAACCCTACTCCTGCTTTGTGGTGGATTGGCCTCGAGGGGCTGAGGATGAACTAGTACAGAGGGAGAACTACCTCCGGAGGAGATGTGTTCTTGTGCTTGAGTGAGCTGGTGAGTGTGAGGATGGAGTGGATACGACCACTCTCTACGGTGGTGCTGCTGCTCTACTTATAGTGGCCTTGGTCCTCTTCCCAAATGAAGGCGGGAAGGGATCCCACAATGGCCAACTTCAAAGGGAGACAACTAGTACACCCTATCCTGACAAAAGGTAGTCTTTGCCTGCAAAGCCTCTGGTCCTGACGCCGTGGTCGGCTTGGCGATAATCTCCGTCCTGTCGTCCTGTCGGTCTTGGTCTTTTGCATGGAAATGGAAACCTTTGGCTGGTTCCTCGGGACTCCGCGCCTGTGCTTGCCTCTTTAGCACCAAAGAGGAAACTGCTGCACTGCGTCCGCTAGCGCCCGCCTGGCCTCGGTCGTCATGGCTCACGTCATCCGAACCTCATGAGGCGAGGGCTTGCATAGGAATTCTGTTCCTCAGGAGCCAGCCTGGGGAGGCCGCTCCTTCCAGAGGTCTTGGCATCGTCCGCCTCGCGAGGCTTGACCCCTTGCGAGGGTCTTGAGTTTTTGGTGCTGAAGATGGGCCGTACCAGGCCATCGATGGAGCCATGCCGCGGGCCGCAGGCAGGCAAGTCTGGGTACCCCCGGTCCCAAAACACCGACAGTAGCCCCCGGTCCCAAGGCGCGCTCGGACTTGGCTTCGAGGCAAAGCCAAGGGGCAAGGGCGAAGCACCGCGGGCCCCAACCTCCTGCGGCCTCGGTCGACGTGTGGCGCTTGATGGGATGTGGGCGTCTTCGCTTCCCCACGCAGCCTCAGCAACTGTTCGACTTGACAAGAGCCTACTACATGCAGAAAAAACCATCATTGCGAGAGATCGTGGAGGCCGGCGGTTGGCCTCCTCCGGCTATAAATGGGGGAGGGGCAGAGCCCCCTGCTCTTCTCCATCTTCTCGCCGCTTGCTCCCTCTTCCTCCTCTTGTATCGTTGTCTTGTCGTAGCATCCATGGCGCCGACGAGGAGGTTTTCCGCCGCCGAAAAGGGGAAGGCTCCCAAGGAGGGGCCGGGTTCACTGCCGCCCAAGAGAGGCCGCGGTCGCCCCCGCAAGTATGATGCGACCCCGGCCTCGCCATGGGCAGCCGTGACGGCGCTTCCTCTCGTGGTGGAAGCTGCCGAGGACGGGGCAGCCCCTACGACGAGGGGAGGCGCGCCGTGATCGCCCGGCCTCCTCGGTCGCGCTTCCACTCAGCGGACACGTCCCTGGAGTTTGTCGTGTGGTCGGAGAGGCCCGCCGGCACCTGGCTCCCGCTCCCACGCTTCTTCGTGGGTGAGCTGCCGGCCGCGGGGCATGATGGCCTCTAGCTGCAGGCTGACGGCTGCTGCAGCAGGGCCTCATGGGTGGGGTCAAAGTCACCGCCGCGGGCAGCGTGTCCTTGACCCGCGGTTGGCAGGCGTTTGCCTGCGCGCGGGGCCTGAGCGGGAGGTGCACCCTCCATTTCTGGTACGACGACTTTGCAACCCTCTATGTGAGGGTGTTCAGGGAAGACGGTCCCCGTACGGGGTATTGCCCGGTAGACGGCAGCGACGACAATGAGCCTGCCCTTGGCGACGGCCGCGATGATGACGAGGTTGAGCTTGCCCTTGGCGACAGCACTCCAGCGGCGGTGGCTCCTCCTCCGAAGAGAGCACCAGCAGCGGCGGGTACGACAAACCACCACGTCGCCGGGCTCGGATCGGGGAAGGCGACGAGCCATCTCATCGCCGCACTCCGGTGAAGCGGGAGGAAGACTCTGACTGAGCTCGGGCGCCGCTGGAGCCTGGCCTCAGGAGCTGCTGCGACCGTGCGGGCCGCTTTTGTTTAACCTTTCCTTTCTCCTGCATTTGAAAAAGTAGAGGGCCCCACTGGGGTGTGTAATGAACCATGGCGCTTGCGCCACTATGCTATGTTCATTATCTTGATATTGTGTCGTAACACCCGTGTTTCTACTAGGTGCGGTTAGGGTAACTTAGCTTGATGTGCTTGCGGTAGTCTTCCGTCTCGCGAGGGCACACCTTTCCAGAAGTATCTTGCGCCTTTCCCAAGTCCGTGACTCGGGAGCTGTCGAGCCTCAGGAGTCGTCCAGCCTTAGGAGACGTTGTACGGCCGCAGAGTTGTTAAAAGGCCTCACGAGGCGTCTCGTCCTACCTCGCGCAAGCCCCTGAGTGTGGGTTGGTTGTGGCTGGTGCACCGCGTCGCGACGCCCGAAGGCACGGACTTGAGGGGGTGCGTATGCTCACAAGCTCGTTCGAGGGCGTCTTGCGAGGACTGAGGATGCCGATGCTCTGGGCCAACAGGGCTTTAGTGAGGTGTGGTTGCGGGCGAGCCCAGGCGCACACACCTACCTAGCCCCCACGCGCGGGACGTACGAAGAAGAGCGACGGGTAACTACCGCTCTTCCTGGGGCAAGCTAGAGAGGCAAACAAAAACAGGAAGAGAGAAAAGTCCAACCCTTGTGAGCGAAATACATGAAACCTCCAAATTTCATTCAAGAAGTCGCAAACTAGATACAGAAAGCAAGCAAAAGAACAGCCGTGTCCGGCACCTACACTAGTCTTCTCACCAGCGCGGAGCTAAGTGCTGCCACTAGGATGTGGGTGGTAGCCCCCGTGAGGCCCAAGGGCAGCGCTCAGGAGACTCCGGGGCATGTACATCCCCAACTCATTATTACGTGAGAGTGTCACGAGCGGAGACCTTCATAGGCGTGGGGCATTGCTTCATGGGTAGAACTTCCGGAGGTGGTGGATGTTCCAGGCGTTCTGGATGGGGATCCCGTCCTGCATCTCCAGAAGCGCGGTGCCAGGCCTGGAGACACGGGTGATCCTGAGCGGGCCCTCCCACATGGGCGAGTGCTTATGTAGCCCTTCCCTGGAGAGCACCCACCTCGAGCGTCCTGGAGCAGACGCTGCAGCGGTGGTACCGCCACAGCGCCTGTTGGTACCTTGCCACTCGGAGTGAGGCTTGGCGGCGGTGTTCCTCCCCCAGCACGAGGTCCATCCCCCGTGGAGCGTCCTAGCGTGTCTCGTCAAACGCCAAGACTCGCGTGGAGCGATGCCTGACCTCGTGAGGGAGAACCGCTTCAGCTCCGTAAACGAGGAAGAATGGAGTCTTGCCCGTCGGCTTGGGTTGCAGTGGTGCAGATGGACCACAGCATGGACTGGAGCTCGTCGAGCCAGCCCCTGCCACAGGCCTCTAGCTTCTTCTTGAAGGTTCTCGCTTTGAGGCCTCTCAGGACTTCTGCATTGGCTCGCTCGGCCTGGCCATTGCTCCTGGGGTGTGCCACCGAAGGGTAGCATATCTGTGTTCCAAGGTTAGCACAATATGTTTTGAAAAGGTTGTTGGTGAACTCCGAGCCATTGTCGGTGATGATGCGATTAGGGACTCCGAACCGGCTCACGAAGCCCTTGATGAACTTGACAGCCGAGCCGGCCGGGATAGTGCGGACGGCCTATACCTCGGCCACTTGGTGAACTTGTCGATGGCGACGTAGAGGTAGCGGTAGCCCCCGAGCGCTCGAGGGAACAGGCCCAAGATGTCCATCCCCTAGACCACGAACGGCCACGAGAGTGGGATGGTCTGGAGGCCCTGAGCGGCCTAGTGGATCTGCTTGGCATGGAACTGGCAGGCTTCACAGGACCTTACCAGCTCGGTGGCATCATTGAGCATCGTGGGCCTGTAGAATCCGCTGCGGAATGCCTTGCCCACGAGGGTGCGTGATGAAGAGTGATGCCCGCAGTCCCTGCCATGTATGTCGGCCAACAGCTCGCGTTACTGCTTCGTGGAGATGCATCATAGAGAAACATCGTTTGGTCGTTTGCAGTAGAGCTAACCATCCCGGATACAGTATGCGGTGGCCTGGCAGGCCACACGCTCTGCGTCTTCCTCCTTCTCAGGCAGGGTGCCCTGGAGCAGGTACGCCTTGAATTCCTCGTTCCAGCACCCCTCCCGAGGCTCGAGAGCGAGGATCAAGCTAGCTCCCGAGGTCGGGCCGCAAGCTCGGGCGCCCGAGAGGGGTGCCGGGGGGAGCTCCTTCTGAGGCGACGCTCGTCCCGCGGCGGAGGGGGCTGTCGGAGGCTTGAAGAGCCGCTCCTCGAAGACGTCGGGCTCCTGAGGAAGACGCCGGGAGGCCCTCTTTGCGATGTCGTCCGCCTCCTTGTTCGTGCTGCGTGGCATGTGCTGCAACTCCAGGTCCAAGAATCGCTTCTCCATTTTGCGTACCTCCTCGAGGTATGCTTCCATGTGCTCATCCTTCGGCTTGTATGCTTTATTGGAGAAGTTGACGAGGAGCTGGGAGTCGCCCCTGATGGTGAGGCGCTTCACCCCCAAGGCTGCCGCAACCTTGAGGCCGGCGATCAGGCCTTCGTATTCCGTGATGTTGTTGGAGAACTTTTTGCCTTGCTGGAAGCAGAGCTGCACGGCGTAGTAGAGCTTGTCCTGGGTGGGCGAGATTAGCACGGCTCTAGCCCCCACGCCCTGACGCGCGAATGCACCATCGAAGTACATGACCCAACCATCCGGTGCTTCGTCTCCAGGCGAGAGGGAGAGGTCCTCGCCTACTTCTCAGTCGGGAACATCAGTCAATTCCGCCACGAAGTCGGCGAGGGCCGCACCCTTGATGATCCTGGTGGTGCTGAATTCCAACTGGAACGCCTGTAGTTCGATGTTCCATTCGGCAACCCTCCCTACTGCGTTAGGGCTCCGGAGCACTCTCTCAAGGGGGTAGGCCAAGACAACCTTGATGGGGTGGCCCTGGAAGTAGTGGTGCAGATTCCGGGAGGCAACGAGCAGGAGCTTTTGCGGCATGGGGTAGCATGCTCGCGCATCACGCAGCACCGTGCTGACGAAGTACACTGGGTGCTCGACGAGGGAGAAGGCACCTGCCGGGTCTTGCACCTCCTGGGGCTGAGGTCCTCAGTCACCTTGTCATCAGTCAGGGCAGTCGTGGCCTCAGGAGCACTGTCCTCACGAGTCTCGCTGTCAGGAAGACCGGCCGAGGTCTCAGGAGCTTCGTCGACTGGCGGGGCGGCTGGGGCCTCAGGAGCGCCATCCTGAGGCTGCAGCGCCTCAACCAAGAGGGTGCGGCGCTCCGCCGTGATCCCTTGATCGGGCGCTCCTCCTGCACAGCCACCAGCACTGCGCTAGCGGAGTGAGGTGTGGCGGCCAGGTAGAGCACCAAAGGTTCAAGGGGGCGCGGCGCTACCATCACCGGTGGGCTGGTGAGGTACCTCTTAAGGTCTTGGAAGGCCGCGTCAGCCTCCGAAGTCCACTCGAACGGTCCCTTCTTTTTCATCATCTTGAAGAACGAGAGGGCGCGCTCCCCTAGCTTGGAGATGGAATGCCCGAGCGAGGTTACGCAGCCCGCCAGCTTCTGCATCTACTTGAGGGTTTGTGGCGGGCTCATCCTTTCTATAGCCTTGACCTTCTCCGGGTTGGCCTCAATCCCCCTGTGTGACACCAGGAAACCCCGCAGCTTGCCGGATGGGACGCCAAACACACACTTCTCCGAGTTGAGTCACAGGTCCACCTTGCGCAGCCTAGCAAATGTCTCCTCCAGGTCCTTTATGTGGGTCCTTGCCTCCCGAGATTTCACCACTATGTCATCGACGTAGGCCTCGGCGTTCCTCCCGAGCTGCGGGCCCAGAGCGATGTGCATCAGTCGCTGGAAGGTTGCCTCGGCATTACACAGCCCGAACGGCATGCGGGTGTAGCAGTACACCCCGCATGGAGTCAAGAAGGCCGTCTTCTCGACATCTTGCACCGCCATCTTGATCTGGTGATAGCCCGAGAAGGCGTCCAGGAAGCAGAACAATTCACACTCGGCGATGGAATCGACAATCTGATCGATGCGCAGAAGTGGAAAGGGGTCTTGAGGACAAGCTTTGTTGAGGTTGGTGAAATCGACACACATGCGCTCCTTCCCTCCTTTCTTGGGGACGATAACCGGGTTTGCCAGCCATTCTGGATATCGCACCTCCTGAATGACACTAGCCTCTTGCGGCTTGCGGGTCTCTTCGACGATGAACGACTACTTCTCCGTGGACTGCCGCCGGGCCTTCTGTTTCACCGGGGTGCGTTAGGGCACACCCTCAAGTGATGCTCGATTATCCCCCTCGGTATCCCAACCAGATCCTTGGGCTCCCATGCGAACACATCCTTGTTCGCGCGCAGGAAGCTGACCAATGCCTCTTCTTGATCTGGAGGGAGGCCTGCGCCTATGGTGAAGGCAGAGCCTGACGCCCCGTCTTCATCGGCCGGCACCTGCTTCGTCTCGGCTCGATCTTGAGAGAACAACTGCTTCTTCTTCGCTGGTGCATAATACGTCTCTGTCGTATCTACTTTTCCAAACACTTTTGCCCTTGTTTTGGACTCTAACTTGCATGATTTGAATGGAACTAACCCGGACTGACGATGTTTTCAGCAGAATTGCCATGGTGTTATTTTTGTGCAGAAATAGAAGTTCTTGGAATGACCTGAAAATCAACGGAGAATTATTTTGGAATTAATAAAAAATACTGGCGAAAGAATCAAGGCCAGGGGGCCCACACCCTGTCCACGAGGGTGGGAGGCACGCCTGCCCCCCCCCTAGGCGCGCCCCCTGCCTCGTGGGCCCCCTGGAGCTCCACCGACCTCAACTCCAACTCTATATATTCACGTTCGGGGAGAAAAAATCAGGGAAAAGGATTCATCATGTTTTACGATACAGAGCCGCCGCCAAGCCCTAATCTCTCTCGGGAGGGCTGATCTGGAGTCCGTTCGGGGCTCCGGAGAGGGGAATCCATCGCCATCATCATCATCAACCATCCTCCATCACAAATTTCATGATGCTCACCGGCGTGCGTGAGTAATTCCATCGTAGGCTTGCTGGATGGTGGTGGGTTGGATGAGATTTATCATGTAATCGAGTTAGTTTTGTTAGGGTCGTTAGCGCATCCTTGGTGTCTCCCGCCACGGTTAGGACGTCGCTGCTACCCGGAATCTTCATGAGGTTGTAGCCGGGATGGGTCGCCGCCATGAACTTGGCCATGGCCGGGTACCCGAGGATAGCGTTGTACGGGAGGCCGATGCGGGCGATGTCGAAGTCGATAAGCTCAATGCCTTAGTTGTCGCGCATGCCGAAGGTGATGGGGAGGCGGATCTGCCCCAAGGGGCAGGGGAGCCATCAACGACACCGGAGAAAGGCTTGGTAGGGCACAGCCGACCATGGGGCACATGAAGTAGGCCGAACGCTTCCACAGAGAGCACATTGAGGCCGGCGCCGCCGTCGATGAGGGTTCTGGTGATCGCTACGTTGCAGATGGTGGGGGTGCAGAGCATCGGGAGCGCGCCGGTGCCGGCTGTGGTCGCGGGGTGGTCCCTTGAGTCGAAGGTGAGGTTAGCCTTAGGCGCCGCCCAGCCCGGAGGAGCTCCCCACTTCACGTGAGCGGCGCCCGCCTAGCGAAAGAACTGCTTGACATGGCGGTCTGAGGGCGGCACCTGTGAGCCACCGAGGAGCGCCACGACAGCGGGAGGCGCCGCGTAGCGCGCGATGAAGAGGTTGCGCAGCTTCTCCCAGGTGGCCACTAAAGACTCCGGCAGGTCCATGAGCCAGGCGCGCGGCACGCCCGTAAGGGCCATGGGTAACCAGTTCGCCGCAACCTTGTCGTCGCCGCCGGCTGCCCATATCGCCTCCTCCTATGCCTGGAGGAACCTCACCGGGTCTCTTGTGCCATCGTATTGAGGCGGCATTTCCGGCCTGAACTTGGGCGGACACTGCACCCGCCGCAAGGCGGGGGTGAAAGCTCGGAGACCCCCGGCGCCTCCCTACGCGCCCGTCGATCCAGTCGGAGGAGCGGCGCTTTCCATGAGAGCCGAACGGCGCGGGCGGAGCACGGCGGACGGAGAGGTGAAGCTTCGACACACCCCTACCTGGCGCGCCAAATGTCGGATTTCGGGCTCCGCAGACCCTTGATAGATTCGAACTCTAGGGTGCGTGCGAAGAACTCAACCTCCCCAGTCTGCCAACTCGTCAATCCCACAACCTAGCTCTACGAACTGGAAGGAAAGGGGACAGGGCAGTTTACCCAGGCTCGGGACACCTTGCGGTGTAAAACCCTACTCCTGCTTTGTAGTGGATTGGCCTCGAGGGGCTGAGGATGAACTAGTACAGAGGGAGAACTACCTCAGGAGGAGATGTGTTCTTGTGATCTAGTGAGCTGGTGAGTGTGAGGATGGAGTGGATCCGATCCCTCTCTATGGTGGTGGTGCTGCTCTACTTATAGTGGCCTTGGTCCTCTTCCCAAATGAAAGCGGGATGGGATCCCACAGTGGCCAAATTCGAAGGGAGACAACTAGTACACCCTATCCTGACAAAAGGTAGTCTTCGCCTGCAAAGCCTCTGGTCGTGACGGTGTGGTGGGCTTAGCGATGACCTCCATCCTGGCGGTCTTGGTCTTGTTGCATGGAAATGGAAACCTTTGGCTGATTCCTTAGGACTCCGCGCCTTCGCTTGCCTCTTTAGCACCAAAGAGGAAATTGCTGCACCGCGCCCGACTGGCCTCGGTCGGCATGGCTCAGTTCATCTGAACCTCACGAAGCGAATAGGAATCTCTGCTCCTCAGGAGCTAGCCTAGGGAGGCCGCTCCTTCCGGATGTCCTGGCATCGTCCGACTCACGAGGCTTGGCCCCTCGCGAGGGTCTTGAGTTGTTGGTGCCAAAGATGGGTCGTACCAGGCCGTCA
This sequence comes from Triticum aestivum, assembly GCF_018294505.1. NCBI lineage: Eukaryota > Viridiplantae > Streptophyta > Magnoliopsida > Poales > Poaceae > Triticum > Triticum aestivum. The sequence continues at coordinate 381,350,285 of NC_057799.1, read as the reverse complement.
ATGGAGCCATGCCGCGGGCTGCAGGCAGGCAAGTCTGGGTACCCCCAGTCCCAGAATGCCGACAGTTATGGTTTGAGTGGATAGATAAGACCAAGCCCTAGATCGGCATCGGAACACCATGCACGGAGGATGATCGCCACTTCTTTGCGGCTGCCACTATTGTCACTATGGGAAACAGATGGACTACGTGATTTTGGAACTCATCGTGGCTTAATGGCTTGCGCCCTTGCGACATCGTGCCTGGCCTATTTGATCTCTCTCGCAAGAAGAACTCCTCGGTCCAACAAGCCATGACTAACAACCATTGGGTCACTAATATTGACGGCACCAATGGTCTCTCCCTTGAGCATATCCAGCATTTTGTTGATCCTTGGGACAAACTATCAAAGGTGGCAGTTGCTGACAACATGGAAGACTCGATTATTTGGAAGTTCACTAAGGGTGGGTTGTATTCTGCTACCTCGGCCTATAAGGCCCAATTTGAAGGTCTCGCCTCCTCTAATCTCGTTCATTCCATGTGGAGAGCATGGGCTCCCCCGAGGTGCAATTTTTTTGCTTGGCTTGTTCTTTAGAACAGCATTTGCACATCCGACCGCTTGATCCGTTGTGGTTGGCCCAACTGTGGCCTTTGCCCTCTTTGCGGCTCACCTTCTCTTTCAATGCCGCTTCACTATGCGCATTTGGAACTACATTCTTCCGTGGCATGGAATGTGTTGGGGATATACCCCGTGGTGTGACCCTCCCAGGAGGGGCCAGGTTACATAGTTGGCGGCTTAACATGGAGAAGATTCAAGGAGGCCCAAGAACAAGTATGAAGACGGCGGCTCACAGAGGCAGGCCTAGTGGGGGCCCAAGACTCGAACGCGTGAACCGGCATACGGTGCTTGCCGGCTAAGACAAGGCGATTTAGAAACCAGGCCGATCACGTTGTGTGATCTGGCTCGGACTCTTGTAAGCCACCGGACTTTGACCTGTATATATAAAGGTGAGACCCGGCGGCGGCTTAGACCAAGAAACAATCAACCGAGAACTAGGTTATGAAGGAAATATGCCCTAGAGGCAACAATAAAGTTGTTATTTATATTTCCTTATATCATGATTAATGTTTATTATTCATGCTAGAATTGTATTAACCGGAAACTTAGTACATGTGTGAATACACAGACAAACAGAGTGTCACTAGTATGCCTCTACTTGACTAGCTCGTTGAATCAAAGATGGTTAAGTTTCCTAACCATAGACATGAGTTGTCATTTGATTAACGGGATCACATCATTAGAGAATGATGTGATTGACTAGACCCATTCCGTTAGCTTAGCATTTGATTGTTTAGTATATTGCTATTGCTTTCTTCATGACTTATACATGTTCCTATGACTATGAGATTATGCAACTCCCGAATACCGAAGGAACACTTTGTGTGCTACCAAACATCACAACGTAACTGGGTGATTATAAACGTGCTCTACAGGTGTCTCCAATGGTACTTGTTGAGTTGGCATAGATTGAGATTAGGATTTGTCACTCCAATTGTCGGAGAGGTATCTCTGGGCCCTCTCGGTAATGCACATCACTATAAGCCTTGCAAGCAATGTAACTAATGAGTTAGTTGCGGGATGATGCATTACGGAACGAGTAAAGAGACTTGCCGGTAACAAGATTGAACTAGGTATTGAGATACCGACGATCGAATCTCGGGCAAGTAACATACCGATGACAAAGGGAACAACGTATGTTGTTATGCGGTTTGACCGATAAAGATATTCATAGAATATGTGGGAGCCAATATGAGCATCCAGGTTCCGCTATTGGTTATTGACCGGAGACGTGTCTCGGTCATGTCTACATAGTTCTCGAACCCGTAGGGTCCGCACGCTTAACGTTCGGTGACGATCGGTAATATGAGTTTATGTGTTTTGATGTACCGAAGGTAGTTCGGAGTCCTGAATATGATCACGGACATGACGAGGAGTCTCGAAATGATCGAGACATAAAGATAGATATATTGGATGACTATGTTTGGACTTCGGAAGGGTTCCGAGTGCGTTTGGACGAATACCGGAGTACCGGGGGGTTACCGGAACCCCCCGGGGAGTGTAATGGGCCTCATGGGCCTTGGTGGAGAGAGGAAGGGGCGGCCAGGGCAAGCCGCGCGCCCCTCCCCATCTAGTCCGAATTGGACAAGGAAGGGGGGCGGCACCCCCCTTTTTTCCTTCCCCCTCTCTCCTCCTTCCTTCCCTCCTACTCCTACTCTTGGAACGGGTGGAATCCTACTCCTGGTGGGAGTAGGACTCCCCTTGGGGCGCGCCTAGGAGGCCGGCCTCGTCCCCCTCCTCCACTCCTTTATATACGGGGGAGGGGGCACCCCATAGACACAAGTTGATCATTGATCTCTAAGCCGTGTGCGGTGCCCCCCTCCACCATAATCCACCTCGGTCATATCGTAGCGGTGCTTAGGCGAAGCCCTGCGTCGGTAGCTTCATCATCACCGTCATCACGCCATTGTGCTGACGGAACTCTCCCTCGAAGCTCTACTGGATCATGAGTTCGTGGGACATCACCGAGCTGAACGTGTGCAGATCGCGGAGGTGTCGTACGTTCGGTACTAGGATCGGTCGATTGTGAAGACGTACGACTACATCAACCGCGTTGTCATAACGCTTCCGCTTACGGTCTACTAGGGTACATAGACAACACTCTCCCCTCTCGTTGCTATGCATCACCATGATCTTGCATGTGCGTCGGATTTTTTTTTTGAAATTACTACGTTTCCCAACAGTGGCATCCGAGCCAGGTTTATGCGTAGATGTTATATGCACGAGTAGAACGCAACTGAGTTGTGGGCGATACTAGTCATACTGCTTACCAGCATGTCATACTTTGATTCGGCGGTATCGTTGGATGAAGCGGCCCGGACCGACATTACGTGTACGCTTACGCGAGACTGGTTCTACCGACGTGCTTCACACACAGGTGGCTGGCGGGTGTCAGTTTCTCCAACTTTAGTTGAATCGAGTGTGGCTACGCCCGGTCCTTGTGAAGGTTAAAACAGCACATACTTGACGAAATATCGTTGTGGTTTTAATGCGTAGGTAAGAACGGTTCTTGCCCAGCCCGTAGTAGCCACGTAAAACCTGCAACAACAAAGTAGAGGACGTCTAACTTGTTTTTGCAGGGCATGTTGTGATGTGATATGGTCAAGACATGATGCTAAATTTTATTGTATGAGACGATCATGTTTTGTAACAGAATTATCGGCAACTGGCAGGAGCCATATGGTTGTCGCTTTATTGTATGAAATGCAATCGCCATATAATTGCTTTACTTTATCACTAAGCGGTAGCGATAGTCGTAGAAGCAATAGTTGGCAAGACGACAATGATGCTACGATGGAGATCAAGGTGCCGCGCCGGTGACGATGGTGATCATGACGGTGATTTGGAGATGGAGATCAAAGGCACAAGATGATGATGGCCATATCATATAACTTATATTGATTGCATGTGATGTTTATCTTTTGTGCATCTTATTTTGCTTAGATCGACGGTAGCATTATAAGATGATCTCTCACTAAATTTCAAGGTATAAGTGTTCTCCCTGAGTATGCATCGTTGTGAAATTTTGTCGTGCCGAGACACCACGTGATGATCGGGTGTTATAAGCTCTACGTTCACATGCAATGGGTGCAAGCCAGTTTTGCACACGCAGAATACTTGGTTTAAACTTAAAGAGCCTAGCATATGTAGATATGGCCTCGGAACACTGAGACTGAAAGGTCGAGCATGAATCATATAGTAGATATGATCAACATAGTGATGTTCACCATTGAAAACTACTCCATCTCACGTGATGATCGGACATGGTTTAGTTGATATGTATCATGTGATCACTTAGATGATTAGAGGGATGTCTATCTAAGTGGGAGTTCTTAAGTGATATGATTAATTGAACTTTAATTTATCATGAACTTAGTACCTGATAGTATTTTGCATGTCTATGTTGTTGTAGATAGATGGCCCGTGCTGTTGTTCTGTTGAATTTTAATGCGTTCCATGAGAAAGCTAAGTTGAAAGATGATGGTAGCAACTACACGGACTGGGTCCGTAACTTGAGGATTATCCTCATTGCTGCACAGAAGAATTACATCCTGGAAGCACCGCTAGGTGCCAAACCCACTGCAGGAGCAATGCCAGATGTTATGAACGTCTGGCAGGGCAAAGCTGATGACTACTCGATAGTTCAGTGCCATGCTTTACGGCTTAGAACCGGGACTTCAACGACGTTTTGAACGTCATGGTGCATATGAGATGTTCCAGGAGTTGAAGTTAATATTTCAAGCAAATGCCCAGATTGAGAGATATGAAGTCTCCGATAAGTTCTACAGCTGCAAGATGGAGGAGAATAGTTCTGTCAGTGAGCATATACTCAAAATGTCTGGCTATAACAATCACTTGATTCAACTGGGAGTTAATCTTCCGGATGATAGTGTCATTGACAGAATTCTTCAATCACTGCCACCAAGCTACAAGAGCTTCGTGATGAACTATAACATGCAAGGGATGGATAAGACAATTCCCGAGCTCTTCGCGATGCTAAAGGCTGCGGAGGTAGAAATCAAGAAAGAGCATCAAGTGTTGATGGTCAACAAGACCACCAGTTTCAAGAAAAAGGGTAAAGGGAAGAAAGGGAACTTCGAGAAGAACGGCAAGCAAGTTGCTGCTCAAGTGAAGAAGCCCAAGTCTGGACCTAAGCCTGAGACTGAGTGCTTCTACTACAAAGGGACTGGTCACTGGAAGCGGAACTGCCCCAAGTATTTGGCGGATAAGAAGGATGGCAAGGTGAACAAAGGTATATGTGATATACATGTTATTGATGTGTACCTTACTAATGCTCGCAGTAGCACCTGGGTATTTGATACTGGTTCTGTTGCTAATATTTGCAACTCGAAACAGGGACTACGGATTAAGCGATGATTGGCCAAGGATGAGGTGACGATGCGCGCGGGAAACGGTTCCAAAGTCGATGTGATCGCGGTCGGCACGCTACCTCTTCATCTACCTTCGGGATTAGTTTTAGACCTGAATAATTGTTTTTGGTGCCAGCGTTGAGCATGAATGTTATATCTGGATCTTGTTTGATGCTAGACGGTTATTCATTTAAATCAGAGAATAATGGTTGTTCTATTTATATCAGTAATATCTTTTATGGTCATGCACCCTTGAAGAGTGGTCTATTTATATTGAATCTCGATAGTAGTGATACACATATTCATAATATTGAAGCCAAAATATGCAGAGTTGATAATGATAGTGCAACTTATTTGTGGCACTGCTGTTTAGGTCATATTGGTGTAAAGCGCATGAAGAAACTCCATTCTGATGGACTTTTGGAATCACTTTTTATGAATCACTTGGTACTTGCAAACCATGCCTCATGGGCAAGATGACTAAAACTCCGTTCTCCGGAACAATGGAGCGAGCAACAGATTTGTTGGAAATCATACATACTAATGTATGTGGTCCAATGAATATTGAGGCTCGCGGCGGATATCGTTATTTTCTCACCTTCACAGATGGTTTGAGCAGATATGGGTATATCTACTTGATGAAACATAAGTCTGAAACACTTGAAAAGTTCAAAGAATTTTAGAGTGAAGTGGAAAATCATCGTAACAAGAAAATAAAGTTTCTACGATCTGATCATGGAGGAGAATATTTGAGTTACGAGTTTGGTCTTCATGTGAAACAATGAGGAATAGTTTCACAACTCACGCCACCCGGAACACCACAGCATAATGGTGTGTCCGAATGTCGTAATCGTACTTTACTAGATATGGTGCGATCTGTGATGTCTCTTACTGATTTACCGCTATCGTTTTGGGCTTATGCTTTAGAGACAGCTGCATTCACGTTAAATAGGGCACCATCTAAATCCGTTGAGACGACGCCTTATGAACTGTGGTTTGGCAAGAAACCAAAGTTGCCGTTTCTCAAAGTTTGGGGTTGCGATGCTTATGTGAAAAAACTTCAACCTGATAAGCTCGAACCCAAATCGGAGAAATGTGTCTTCATAGGATACCCAAAGGAGACTGTTGGGTACACCTTCTATCACAGATCCGAAGGCAAGACATTCGTTGCTAAGAATGGATCCTTTCTAGAGAAGGAGTTTCTCTCGAAAGAAGTGAGTGGGAGGAAAGTAGAACTTGATGAGGTAATTGTACCTACTCCCTTATTGGAAAGTAGTTCATCACAGAAATCTGTTCCATTGACTCCTACACCAATTAGTGAGGAGGCTAATGATGATGATCATGTAACTTCAGATCAAGTTACTACCAAACCTCGTAGGTCAACCAGAGTAAGATCCGCAACAGAGTGGTATGGTAATCCAGTTCTGGAGGTCATGTTACTTGACCATGACGAACCTACGAACTATGAGGAAGCGATGATGACCCCAGATTCAGCAAAATGGCTTGAGGCCATGAAATCTGAGATGGGATCCATGTATGAGAACAAAGTGTGGACTTTGGTTGACTTGCCTGATGATCAGCAAGCCATCAAGAATAAATGGATCTTCAAGAAGAAGCCAAACGCTGACGGTAATGTTACTGTCTACAAAGCTCGACTTGTTGCGAAAGGTTTTCGACAAGTTCAAGGAGTTGACTACGATGAGACCTTCTCACCCGTAGCGATGCTTAAGTCCGTCTGAACCATGTTAGCAATTGCCGCATTTTATGATTATGAAATTTGGCAAATGGATGTAAAGACTGCATTCCTAAATTGAATTCTGGAAGAAGGGTTGTATATGATGCAACCTGAAGGTTTTATCGATCCAAAGGATGCTAACAAAGTGTGCAAGCTCCAACGATCCATTTATGAACTGGTGCAAGCATCTCGGAGTTGGAATAAACGTTTTGATAGTGTGATCAAAGCATATGGTTTTATACAGACTTTTGGAGAAGCCTGTATTTAGAAGAAAGTGAGTGGGATCTCTGTAGCATTTCTAATATTATATGTGGATGACATATTGTTGATTGGAAATGATATAGAATTTCTGGATAGCATAAAAGGATACTTGAATAAGAGTTTTTCAATGAAAGACCTCGGTGAAGCTGCTTATATATTGGGCATCAAGATCTATAGAGATAGATCATGGCGCTTAATTGGACTTTCACAAAGCACATACCTTGATAAAGTTTTGAAGAAGTTCAAAATGGATCAAGCAAAGAAAGGGTTCTTGCCTGTGTTACAAGGTGTGAAGTTGAGTCAGACTCAATGCCCGACCACTGCAGAAGATAGAGAGAAAATGTAAGGTGTTCCCTATGCTTCAGCCATAGGCTCTATCATATATGCAATGCTGTGTACCAGACCTGATGTGTGCCTTGCTATTAGTTTAGCAGGGAGGAACCAAAGTAATCCAAGAGTCGATCACTGGACAGCGGTCAAGAACATCCTGAAATACCTGAAAAGGACTAAGGATATGTTTCTCGTTTATGGAGGTGACAAAGAGCTCGTCATAAATGCTTACGTCGATGCAAGCTTTGACACTGATCTGGATGACTCTAAGTCACAAACCGGATACGTATTTATATTGAAAGGTGGAGCTGTCAGTTGGTGCAGTTCTAAACAAAGCGTTGTGGCGGGATCTACGTGTCAAGCGGAGTACATAGCTGCTTCGGAAGCAGCAAATGAAGGAGTCTGGATGAAGGAGTTCATATCCGATCTAGGTGTCATACCTAGTGCATCGGGTCCAATGAAAATATTTTGTGACAATACTGGTGCAATTGCCTTGGCAAAGGAATCCAGATTTGACAAGAGAACCAAGCACATCAAGAGACGCTTCAATTCCATCCGCGATCAAGTCAAGGAGGGAGACATGGAGATTTGCAAGATACATACGGATCTGAATGTTGCAGACCCATTGACTAAGCCTCTCTCACGAGCAAAACATGATCAGCACCAAGACTCCATGGCTGTTAGAATCATTACTGTATAATCTAGATTATTGACTCTAGTGCAAGTGGGAGACTGAAGGAAATATGCCCTAGAGGCAATAATAAAGTTGTTATTTATATTTCCTTATATCATGATAAATGTTTATTATTCATGCTAGAAATGTATTAACCGGAAACTTAGTGCATGTGTGAATACATAGACAAATAGAGTGTCACTAGTATGCCTCTACTTGACTAGCTCGTTGAATCAAAGATGGTTAAGTTTCCTAACCATAGACATGAGTTGTCATTTGATTAACGGGATCACATCATTAGAGAATGATGTGATTGACTTGACCCATTCCGTTAGCTTAGCATTTGATCGTTTAGTATATTGCTATTGCTTTCTTCATGACTTATACATGTTCCTATGACTATGACATTATGCAACTCCTGAATACCGGAGGAACACTTTGTGTGCTACCAAACATCACAACGTAACTGGGTGATTATAAAGTTGCTCTACAGGTGTCTCCAATGGTACTTGTTGAGTTGGCATAGATCGAGATTAGGATTTGTCACTCCGATTGTCGGAGAGGTATCTCTGGGCCCTCTCGGTAATGCACAACACTATAAGCCTTGCAAGCAATGCAACTAATGAGTTAGTTGCAGGATGATGCATTACGGAACGAGTAAAGAGACTTGCCGGTAACGAGATTGAACTAGGTATTGAGATACCGACGATCGAATCTCGGGCAAGTAACATACCGATGACAAAGGAAACAACGTATGTTGTTATGCGGTTTGACCGATAAAGATCTTCATAGAATATGTGGGAGCCAATATGAGCATCCAGGTTCCGCTATTGGTTATTGACCGGAGACGTGTCTCGGTCATGTCTACATAGTTCTCGAACCCGTAGGGTCCGCACGCTTAACGTTCGGTGATGATCGGTAATATGAGTTTATTTGTTTTGATGTACCGAAGGTAGTTCGGAGTCCTGGATATGATCACGGACATGACGAGGAGTCTCGAAATGATCGAGACATAAAGATCGATATATTGGATGACTATGTTTGGACTTCGGAAGGGTTCCGAGTGCGTTTGGACGAATACCGGAGTACCGGGGGTTACCGGAACCCCCCGGGGAGTGTAATGGGCCTCATGGGCCTTGGTGGAGAGAGGAAGGAGCGGCCAGGGCAGGCCGCGCGCCCCCTCCCCCTCTAGTCCGAATTGGACAAGGAAGGGGGGCGGCGCCCCCCTTTTTCCTTCCCCCTCTCTCCTCCTTCCTTCCCTCCTACTCCTACTCTTGGAAGGGGTGGAATCCTACTCCTGGTGGGAGTAGGACTCCCCTTGGGGCGAGCCTAGGAGGCCGGCCTCCTCCCGCTCCTCCACTCCTTTATATACTGGGGAGGGGGCACCCCATAGACACAATTTGATCATTGATCTCTTAGCCGTGTGCGGTGCCCCCCTCCACCATAATCCACCTCGGTCATATCATAGCGGTGCTTAGGCGAAGCCCTGTGTCGGTAGCTTCATCATCATTGTCATCACGTCATCGTGCTGATGGAACTCTCCCTCGAAGCTCTACTAGATCGTGAGTTCATGGGACGTCACCGAGCTGAACGTGTGCAGATCGCGGATGTGTCGTACGTTCGGTACTAGGACCGGTCGATCATGAAGACGTACGACTACATCAACCGCGTTGTCATAACGCTTCCGCTTATGGTCTACGAGGGTACGTAGACAACACTCTCCCCTCTCGTTGCTATGCATCACCATGATCTTGCGTGTGCGTAGGATTTTTTTTGAAATTACTACGTTTCCCAACAGGTTAAGCGTATTCGCTCCCTTGTAATCGACACCCAAGCAATACAACTAGAAGCACGATGTAGGCTTTTACCTTGTTGTGAGGGGCCGAACCTAGGTACACTCTTTGTGTCTTTTGTCCCGTTCAACCCCTTCAAGCTAACCTACGTTATGATGGCTCCACACCTAAGTCCTTTCACAAGGGCATCTGCCATGACAAAACCACGACTGTTGGCGCCCACCATGGGGCCAGAGCACGGTGGTTTGGAGTTCTTGAAGGGCAGCTTCTCAGGGATCAAGGGATACATCGTGGGCCGGATGACCAAGAGTCACCGCGGCATGATCTACATTGACGATGCTGGCTGGGGTCCCGAGGCCGACTCAATCGAGTACGTTTACAGGGTCCCCTTTGGCGGAATTCACGTCTTCGTCGGCAAGATCGGCGAGTCAGAGCTTGAGCCGGACGCCTGCACCAACGTCATTGAGAAGGATCGGTGCGCGCAACCCGCCAAGGTCCAACCCGCTTGGAAGCATGCTTTCGTTGGCTTTGTTCATGGGGCGGGTCATGAGGAAGGTTCTATGTCTGGTGGAGAGACAACCATCTATTCAGGTGATGAGTCCTCAACCGGCGAAACCGAATCAATCTATCAACTGCAAGGCGGCGGGCTTGGGGGCTATTCCGATTGCGACAGTATTCCGGAGCCTATGAGCCGCCAAGCAGGCTATGATTTTCATGGCTGGCACACAACTAGTGTTACAATCTTCAACTACTGCGGCCATCATGTCCGGCTCAACTACTGCTGCAACGGCTGGAGCAAGCGGCTCTGCACGTCCGTCGGCTCAAGTCCTATCCAAACTCTTGGATGCTTTGGCGACTCTGTTAGCCACGAAGGTGACTGCAGCGAACGAGGTACAACATAAAGCGGATGTTGCAAAGCTACGGGATGAGGTGACAAAGGCCCAAGAGGATCTTAGGGCAGAGAATGTTAGGATGGCCATGGCGCGAGCCGCCTTGGAGGCTGAGACACAGCGCATAAGGGCAGAAGCCTTTCATTTAAGTCTAGACCAGAACGCGTCAAACGCTATCCTACGAAGGAGGCACCAGAGTCATTTACCTCCGCACTATGAGGGGAGGAATCTTTCTAATACACCCAGAGCAGGACCAAGTAACACGCCCGGTGTGACTCGGGCTGCCGAGGCGCCTGTGACTGGGGCGGCGGCTCAACCTCGTGTAACAGACCCGCCTCATATTGATTTGACCCCACCTCAATGAGTACCAACACCTCTGGGTCATTACTCCAACTCGCTGGATAACATGATTGTCGCGGCTTCGCGGTTGGCAGCTCTTCCAGTTGAAGACGATTCTCCAGCTACAATAGAGACCTGGAACACTGTGGAACTTCTTCAGACGACTGTGGCTCAGCAGGCAGCTTACTCATACAGCCGCGAGAGAATTCACTCACCTCCACGCCAGAGTTGAAGTTACAGCCAACACATTGAGTCGCCAGCGGTTTCCAGCAGCGAGCGGCGTCGTAACCCGCCTCACGGGCATAACCCGCCCCGTGATGATAACAATGTTCAGGCCCTTAGGGATCAGGCGAGAGCACGTCAAGAGGCGGAACTGGCGGCTCAATTAGGGGCTCATCAGCAGCTTCAGTTAAACCCTTCGGCGTCTGTGGAAGCAGGGATGACTTCCAAGACTGTTGTTGTACCGTGTCTAGTGTCGGCTCTACGTAATGAGCGTCTGCCTAAGGATTTCAAGGGCCCTCGTAAGGTGCCTAATTACACCGCAGATCTCCCACCTGAGGCTTGGATTGAGAGCTATGAGATCGCTATGGAGATGTTGGATGTTAGCGATGCAGTATGCGCCAAATACTTCACCATAATGTTGGACGGGCCAGCTCGAACTTGGTTGAAAGGGCTGGCTGCCAACTCCATCAATTCATGGGCTGAGTCGAAAGCACGTTTTATTCAAAATTTTAAAGACAAATGCAAGCAGCCACTGTCGATTATTGATCTAGACACTTGTGTCCAGCGGGAGAATGAGTCGGCCCACCATTGGGTTTGCCGGGTTTCAGCTATTATCCATTCATTGAATAGCATCAATGCTGGCTCTGTTGTGCTGATTCTAGAGAAGAATTGCCACTTCATACCTCTGAACCAGAAATTGGGGCGGCTTAAGCATCACTACAATAACATGGGAGAGCTCATGGTGGCTCTTATCAAGTATGCTGACTCTGATCCCACTCAGGAGCCGGGGTCCGATGAGGAAAAATCTAACAAAGCTAAGAAGAATGGTAACAGTAAGGGTCAGTAGCAGAATATGGCAGGTCATAATATGGGCAACAACGGTAAGCGCAAGCAACCTGACGGCGGGTCATATTTTGTGGCTAATACCAATGCACAACATAATAATCAGCGTCGTAAGGGAAAACCGACTCAGTTTGGAGGACCAAGGTTTAACCTTGAAGCAATTTTGAATGAACCTTGCCCAAAGCACAGTTGTAACATCCCAAATTTTCAATTTGGTATGTTATACATAGATCATCATTGCATATCATGTTTTATTGCATTTTGGCAAATCCTCGATAAATCCTAAGCAACTCAAGGACCCTCGGAGAGAGTTGGGGATTTTCTCGAATTTTCATATTTGATTTTTTTCATCAAATAATAAGACGAGGATTTTGGTTTTAATTATTTTTCTCTCCGGAAAAATATTTCATTAAACAAAATAAATGAGAGGAGAAAATATGACTTCTCCAAAACAATTGAAATACTGGAGGGAAAATGTTAAAATCATTTATTGGATTTTATTTGGATTTTATTTGCAATTTTCATTGCATTAAAAATATTGCATGTTTTCAAAAAAATATTTTTGTGTCAAAAAAATGTTCACCCTCTTCTACATTTTCTAACTAGACGGGTAAAATTTATTTTATCTTTTTTGGACTTTTATTTATTTTTCTACGAATATTTTTCCGCGGAACGTATTTTAAAAAAAATGCGCGCGCCCGCCGCGCCGAAGCCCAGCCGAGGCCCAGCCGCCCGCACCCCGTCTCCTCTCCGCGCACGGGAGCGCCGCCGCTCGCCGAGTCCCGCTCGCCCACGCCTCTCC